>NW_020653743.1:10358366-10393006 GCF_003589595.1 Hyposmocoma kahamanoa | reverse complement strand
AGAATAAAGTTAAGAGTAAAATTGTATTAGAAAAAGAGAAGCAAATATTTTGAGAAATTGCTCTTTCTTATTAGTAGAAATCCTTTTTTTCATAATCTGCAATTAGAATACATAATATGAACGAAAATGATACGTCTTTTTTAGATAGACTTTACATCTTGTTTATAAAGACTTTATAGACTACTTAATCCTCATTAATCTAAAATACTGCTTTCATTAGGTCTGCGCTAGTAGCACTAAAGTTCCTTGTGAAAGAGTTCGTCCAGAGACGTACTGCCTCTTTATCTATTACTGTAGCCAAGCACTAATGTGAGCATTGCTGCATTCCGGTTTGGATGGGTAAGGGCGCTGGTGAAATTACAGGCACATTGGACTTGTCAACTTAGGCCTCAGGGTGACGGGCGCAGTGGCAGTGCCCCTCAGATCTTTGCGATTTATAACTCTGAGTGATACTGCAATTGTTATGGACAGGTGTTTAGCTTTCCATCAAGCGTACGACTTGTTCGTCCCGTCACTTGGTATTATTTAAAAAAAATGTCTTTATCATCTCCTGCAGTCAACTACTGGTCATAGACCGTTACAAACATGGTTTTCATTCGCCGTAGTAGTACCTAAAAATAATTAGCAAACCTTAAAGATCGTTGATCTTTCTCGAAAATTGATTTACAACTCTTGCCTGCGTACACGCAACCTAATTTTATGGTATCAACGTGGCGTTCAAGTAATTAGGTACCAGGAACACAGCTGATACCGATTTCTCGAATCCCATTACGATAAATTCGTGAGTTGGAATGTATAAATGATTTTTTAAAATCAAAGGTACGTACAGTTTTCTAAAGGAACTTTGTGTGGAATTTTTTTTTTGACCTACTGAGGGTTTCTGCTCCAGCGGGTTCTCTCGCAGATAGCAGTATAAACGAAGTATTCAAAAATTTAATATGGTTACTCTGCGTGATGGGAAACTTTTGTTGGACTTGTGTTTTCTACACAAGATGAGTAATGGACTGGTCCAATATAATGATTTCTATGTTCCATATAACTATTCAAGAAATAAAATAACAAAAACCTTTTATACCCCTCACTAGAAAACCAATCTTGGCTTTCAATTCCCTTTGACAAAAAGTTTCTGGCCAGTTTTAGGTCACCAGAGAGAAATACTAAGTACTACAATCTAAATACTAGATTTAAGGATTACTTTTTTGTTGGACAGAGTGTTATGTTTCTAAAAGATCCTAGTGTCAACAAATGGTTACCTGATACCAAAGCAAATAAGAATGGGTTACGTTCTTACTATATTATAGATAGTAATGGTGATAGATATACTAGAACCTCTTATCATGTTCGACCTGGATAGACATTGTCACTATGGGTTACCTATCAGAAGTCCGAAATGATATTTTGCAGAAATAACGTTTGCTCGAATTTTCATAGCCTCGAACGTAATTGTGAGAGGAAAATGTTTTTTCTTTTAAACCTAACTTAACCTAACCGAACCTAATCGTGTCTTTGCGATAAACATCCAACATATCCAGAAAGAACAACGGTATTGTTATAATTCGGTTTTCGGGGTAATGAAAATTGGAACAAAAGTTATTTCAGACGAAATAAATTCGAGTTTGTGGTATGTTACCGCTGGATGGATATACAGTTTGAATGGTATTTCCACCATTAATGCTAATTAAAATTAAGTGTAGTGTTGTTTAGTAAAGTGTGTTTCCACCTTTTTTTGTTTTGTTTTGGTAGAGGACGAAAGTATAGTTAGTATAGTTTTCAACCTTTTTTTTAAATGGGATAGATGTAATACGAGACGTTAGTAAAAAAACACTACTAACTAAGTAAAATACTACGTATTGTATGTTAACTGCTGTAATGTATATGATGTAATAGTACTGTATTAAATATTAACAATTAAATACTAACTGTAATAATATTATAAATATGTTTTTTTTTGCATGTATGTTAGGCGATAACTTTGTGAAGCGAATTTGATGATTCTTTTTTTGATGGAAAGAGGGTACTTCAATAGTGGTCCCATTTAAATTTGAAGAAAATATTTCACCTCTAAGGGTGGCAAACCACTCGATGAGTGACTTTTGAGGTCGGTTTTTTAATACTCATTACTGAGATTATAGAGATAAACATTTGACACGTCTGGACCCGTCTTTGATACAAAAACACGACACGACATTGCTAGCGGTAGCATTGTTCCAATTAATTTTATAAATATGAAGATAGTTATCAAGGTATATTTATCATTGATAATTATCATGATAATTGTCAATAATTATCATGATAATTGTCAATAATTATCACTTAATATTAAACTTACATTGAATACTTACTATTACACTGAATATTATAAACTTTTGTATAAAGTTTTTGTTTCAATATAGTTTTAAACCTCATAAATGGCAAATTTTGAATGTTAACTGGGTGGTTAATATGGCTCCTTTGTATAGCAATCCGCTGATTACACGGTTAGATACAATACCTAATTAGGTAGCGGTGTGTACGCATACATCCAAATGTAATACACTAAGATACGTATATACTTATCATAAAAGTGTAGTGTATAATCATCTTGTCAGGGTTTGATAAGATATCGAGTATACACAAATCACACTAGTACGAGATTATGGTACGCGTGTTTGTTTACTGTACGATTATCCTTAAGATTTTATATTTATACATAGCTACTACTGGCGGCATCTACCTGACTTTAAGCTGAGGCCCCACCGCGAACGAACCAAAACTTAGCTCACGTAGCCGGGGCATCTATTCATACTTCGGTTCACACCGCGAACTAAGCTAACCCAACTGTCTCGCTATGCTATGTAAAATATGTCGCCCTTCTGCCGCTCGCCACTCTCGCACGTATCCATAGTGTAGCACGTCACTACTTACTGTGTATTTTCTTAACGTCTTTGCATGCAACTACGTGAGCTGAGCTAGATTAGCTTCGTTCGCGGTGTGGCCTGAGCTTTAATTTCTAACTTATATCATTTGTGACCGTTTAGTAGCAATGCATTGCAATACGATTTTTTTCCGATCTAATTAGAGTATTTTTGTTTTTCAAACAAAAACCAACATTCGGGCCATTTACAGGTCCAATGGTCATGACTGACTAAGATGGTAAAAGTATCAATTAGTTATGTCTAGTATAATTATGTGTCGTAGTCAATCACCCTTCTGAACTATAGCTACGAAAGTTAACAATTTTAAAAACGTATTATTCATTTACGAAAGAACATTCCATTATTTTTTTTATTTGCCTGTTGGTATGCGACAAACTTAGCCAATGAGAGTTGCAGTGTCACTTAGAGCTTTAAATCACAAAGATCTGAGCGGCATTGGCTCGAAGAAAAAAGGTTGAATATAGCTTTTTTTTCGCTTGGTGGTAAGTGTCACGCCTGTCCATAACAGTTGCAGTGCTGCTCAAAGGGCACTGCCCCTGCGCCCGTCACCCTCAGATATAAGTTGAAAAGTCTCATGTGCCTGTAAATTCACCAGCACCCTTATCCTTCAAATCCGGAACGCAGTACTAAGTTATTTAACGTACAAACTAGATACGATACGATTGTTGCGGGAATTCCCGAGACTGCGTGAGAATTCTCCGGAAGACGTGCAAGCTGTTTTTGGCTCATATCTAGTTTGTGTTAGTGATGCAACAGATCTGTGCTTCTGCAACTATGGAAGTTCCGCACGATTTTTTCATAAATTTTTCCTATTCTGCTTCCGCAACTTTTATAACGAAAGTTTACAACGTTGGCGGCAAATAAGGCGCTAGCACGATTTGCTTGGTGGCGGAGTGTACGTTTTTAGCAGTGTTATGTTGTGTTAAATGTATTTATGGAACCAAAAATAAGCCCTGTTTGGAACAATTCCGTAGACATTTGATAGTGTTTGCCGTTCCGCTTCCGCATCCATTTCCGTTTCCGCAAAAACTTTTTTTTAACTTTTAACATCTCTTTCCGTGTCCATATCTATTGCATCACTAGTTTGTACGTTACACAATTGGCATAAAGTTCATTATGCGATTTGGTTACAGAAAATAATTGGGCTTTAAGGATGAATGTCTGAAATAATAATTTTTATTTGATTTGAAATATTTTGTCATATTTTGCATCAGCCAAATGGCATATGTGGTGCCATTCACGTTTTTTTTAATCTATTTGTTGTATCCCTAAAATTACTTTTCGAATTGGTCACCCTGTTATTGAAGTGTAACATGTACATGTACATTAAAGTCGGTTAAGAATTGTTGTATAAATTAGATATTATATCTCGATCCATTTTTTAACTAAAAAACGAATTGGTAACCTCCTTATCATCGTCGAATTCGTTATCTAAAAAGCAACATGAACTGATTTGTCGAAAACAACATGTATTTCTTTGAAATTGATTGATTGATTATTTTATAAATATAGTGGGGGCGTCGACCGGTGACTTATAGATTATGAAAGGAATCAATCATTTTCATATCATTTTAGACAGCGATATTTAATTTAATTCCGTTTAATTTATTTTTTGTACGAATTATGGTAAAAAATTATGCATTTAACTAACGATTTTGTTTTTTACTTTTTCACAAGGAGTTCTACTGCTACTACTGCTCTGCGATGTCCGTAAGGGAGTCACCACACTTATTGATGCAGCCCCGCATTAAGCCGGTCAGAAAAAGCTATAAGTCCATGAACGTTAAACGGAAAAGACGTTGTTCGTTTCGCACCGGTTCGTAAGGATTCGACTCGACCCAGGTCGGCAACGAATCTGGGGGCTTACTCTCGATCTCCGTCATAATTTGTCCAAAGCAAAATTTAAAGTGAAAGAAGTAAGACTCGAAATTAAAAGACAATGTTTGTACTTATTTCACAGTAATTGTTTCGGCCGGATAACGAGAGCACTGGGCCTGATTCGTGCGAATTTCTGATTTAGACGAAACAACTGGCGCTACGGCGGGCGCGCTTTGGTGATAAGTTTGGTGACTCCCTAAGCTGCCGTCCGCTAATTAAAATGCGGCAAAGTGACAAATGGTCAAATATCCGTTTTAAATAGCACAAAATAGAGCACAAAATTCTTTTTTAAAAACAGTTAAAATTATTTAATGTGTTCGACTTATCAAAACTTACCCTAACGATGCATAGCTGAAATATCATTAGAAAATTTTAATATCCTAAAACTGGGTTATGGTTTTTTATGATATCTCAAAAAAATATTTTGTCACAGGTGCAGTTTTCTTTTCGCCCACTACTTTGAAAAACGTACAATTTTTTTACCAAAATCATTCATTAGGGACACCGACTCTCTCTAGGGTGTGTGACGATTTAAAATTTTGAAGATATAAGGCTAGGCTTGTGCTTTTAATTTATTGCTGTTGTTGTACCTCTAACAAAGAATGTATCGATTCAGACGAAACTGTGTGTAGTTTATCTAATATGCTTTTGTAGCTACATAAGCTTAAGTATTTATTATATAATTAGATATAGTATACTGACATTTAATTTATTGCTAGTTTTTTTAGGAAATAAAGGTACCGTTTATTTATTTCATACTCGGCATTACAGTAAGTTTACTCTATGTGTATTACTTCTTTGAAGAAGCAAAAAATGTACTAAACTTATTCTGATTTTTCTTTTTTTATTACACCAAGTGACGGGACGAACAAGTCGTGGACCTGGTAGTAAGCGACACGCCTGTCCATAGCAGTTGCTGCGTCAATCAGAACTTTACATCGCAAAGACCTCAGGGGGCACTGCCATTGCGCCCGTCACCGTGAGACATAAGTTGACAAGTCCCATGTGCCTGTAATTTCATCAGCACCCCTACTCTTCAAAACGGGAACGCAGTAATGCTCGCGTTACTGCTTGGCGATAGTAATAGATTAGGTGGCAGTACTTCCCTGGACGAACTCTTTCACAAGGAGCTCTACTGCTACTAAAAATATTTTAGCCGATAAGACGTACATAATTAATAGAGTAATATTTTGAATGTTCTCCGGTATATACATCTGATTGCAATGTACATTGGCCCTTCAATATATTATCACACCATTCTATTAATATTTCATGATAAAGATGACGTAGCGTGTAAACGGTTGTACCGAAAATGAGAGCATTGTAAGAATTTTAAGTGTCTTCATGTAATCTTGAGACATTGTAAATGATATGTATGCTAAGAGCAACCCCTAGAGTTTATTCTTTTTTTTTTAAACTAAACAGACTTACTTTTGACCGCTACATAGCTCTGGAGCAAACATAGGCTCTACACAGAAAAAAAGGATTTCTACTAATAAGAAAGAGCAATTTCTCACAATATTTGCTAATTCTGAAAAAATATTTATTAAAAGTAATAAAATATTGTCATCACAAAAATACTGCTTATCTTTTTCTAATACAATTTTACTCTTAACTTTATTCTAACTTTGAGACAAATACGTTCCCTTCAAAATTTTATTTCATATCTAACCAATTCATTGGACATTACTAACATCAAAAAATTTTTACCTCTTACATCAAATTTAAATAATCTTAAATGAATTCAAAATTTCTTGGATGTATTTTAAGAAAATATATTCTTAAACAAAAAAAGAAGAAGTTTTCTATTAAGATTAATATTCTAAATTCTAGAGTATATTCTTAAAGCAATATTTCGTTGCGTTTTCATAGTCAATCTTGTCGTGACATGTCGCCAAAGGCGCACGCGGTAAAGATTACTTTTACTTGTGCTTGTAATTATAAAAATCATAAACAGTCATTTATCCAAAGAAACAATACGGTATCTCTAGTTTGTTAGGGTTAAGAAATTTGGTGGATGAAATCAAACTACACTTGTAAAAAGCACAACTTTAACGTGAAATTAGTTCCATGACGCCACTGCTAGATGGCATTAGTTGTACTCTGAAACGCGCTATCGTTTTGTTAACTTCAATAGTATAAAGTCATCTCATATATTTAAAATTATTAGTGATTTCTGCCGATGTAGCATTTATACGGCACTGAATGGTCCTCAAGTATTTGAGAAGATTCCGTCCTATTTCTGCTACTTTAAGGTGTGACACTGAACTGTGTGCTTTCACGCTAGTGAGACATACTGTTTGGGTCCATAACCCTGTAAATTTACCCTTTTTGAAATTAGAAAACGCAAATCTTCAGTCAAATAATTAAGTACCTCTCAATTTTTCATTCTTTTTTTTTTTCAAATCGAAATCGAACATTTCTAATAACAAATAAATATTTTGTTGAATCTAGAGTGGCTTTGTGACTTGAAGTAAATTAATTTGCTCTTGGATTAAATATTTCTGTCTTGCAACGAAAATACACTTTTGAGACGTTTTTTTACTATTATCAAGTAATTATTCTCTAGCGTCTATAGGGAGAGGATCGTTTTGTTGGATTTAATAAATTTGTCTTCATAAAAAGAATTTTGTCTTTTTCTAAGTAATCTGTTTTTACCGTGTACGATGAAAAGAGCTAAAGAAAAATTATTATTACCTCGGTCCCCACACTTGCGCAAGCCTGTATCGTGGTGTTCCATACAACCGATTTATCTATATACAAAGCCTCTAAAATTAACAGAATGGATTTGAAATATTTAAACAAGTGAACTCAAAGACATATTGTGTTGGTACATTATTAATATCGTCGAAAGGCGAAAGTACTAAACCGCCATTTTGACCTTTTGAAGGTTAGTAATTTCGCCTTTCCAGCGACGATATTTAAATTTAATCGTTTATAAAATACATAGTAATGTTCTATAACTATAAGTTAACTATGCTGCTTCGTCATGTAAACAATTAAATTCGCAGTATACTTTTAATTTAGAATGATCAAGTAGAATTTTATGTCACCTGATTTGAGTTCGTTTTTGTACAGGTGGACAGATGTATAAGGATGGAAACGTTTAGCAAACGAACTGCCTATGGAGGGAGTGGAATACAAAACCTACGTAATTAAAGCATTGTAGTCAGTTCACCGAACAACTTGTCTATGAGTGTTTATTACCTTTTTGAGAACGAAGAGCCTACACACTAAGGACACAAGCCTCCCTGTACAAAGCTGTAGACGGATATCGTCAAAGCTTTTTATGTATACTTTTAAGAACAGAGCGCTAAGATTTCTTTCTTTAAAGTAATATGCACAGGCCACACCGCGAACGAATCTTAGCTAGCTTAGCTCAAGTAGCCGGGCATCTTTTCATACTTTGGTTCACACCGCGAAATCTGCTGCGGGGCAATAGAAAGATTATGTCGGACTCCTACCGACTAAAACCCCACGGTGTTCCGAACGCTTTCGCACTCTTCCGCGGTCCCGGCGGCGCTAGCCCTCTGCTGAGGGCCCCTTCCCGTTGGGATGGAACTGGAGAAACACCACCCCATTCATCACTAACAGGGGCACGCAGGAACACTGCGCGCGCCACCTCGGGGCCTATGCAAAACCCCTGTTACGGGGATTGAAGGAAGGTGGTGGCCTCCCTCTCCTGCTCCGCAGCTTCCTTCTGCGACATCACGCATACGCAGAAGGTTACTTACCTCCGTCCACGACCTGTCGCTTTCCAGCATTGATTTGATCAATTTGATCGTGACCTGTCACGCCGCGAACTAAACTAACCGAGCTAACAAAACTAACCCAATGATCCCGCTAGCTATGTAAAATAAGTCGCCATTCTGCCACCCTTCACCCCCGCACGTATCATAGTCGCTACTTACTATGTATTTTCTTAGCTTTGCAAGCAACTAAGTGAGCTAAACTAAGTTAGCTTACTTCGTTCGCGATGTGGCCTGCTGCTTTCGCCACACGCTTTTTGTGGTCGCTTTAGCCGCGCCGCTACAGCTAGAAATGTTAATGTGTACGGAGTGATTGACAGAGGGCGAAATACGTCATTTTCAGAACTTCTGTCGAAGCGGTTTTAATATGTTTGCCGCCCGGAAGATGCCTGTTCAGTCGCACCTTAAAGATGTTCGTATTGTTGAGTTACTCATTCTTCTCAGGGGAATTTGCCTTACAAGTTATTAATAGAGTTTAATCAATATGACGATTTCAAGTGTAATTTGCTTACGAATGCAATAAAGATTGGGTTTCAGAAAAAATTACTTGTATTGGGGCCCAAGCTCAGCTAGAAATGCAATATGTGAGGAGTGATTAGCAGAGGCGAAATATGTCATTTTTAGAACTTCTGACGAAGCGGTATATCGAAGCGGTCTTAATATGTTTACCGCCCAGAAGATGTAACTATTTAAATTTGAGAAGCTGAGCGTGCAGTTCCCCGTTCATTTGTTTCAAAGATTTCCTGCAAGTTACAATAATCTAATATGCGTTTGATTCGCAAACACCCAGAGGCACAGTCCAGCTAACCGTGTATGGCTAAAGAAAAGCAATTTTCAACCTGAGGTTACCTGTCAAAAGCTTGACAGGTTTAAACTGCAACACTGTCAAATTTTTGACAGATAATTAATAGAAAGAGTGGTTGTAACAGCAACATTTCCGAAAAATTACATATTTTTGAAAATGTAATTTGCAAGTAACGGGACGAATAAGGCGCATGCGCATGCTTGAAGCAACACGCCTGCCCATCCAACAGTTGCAGTGCCACTCAGAGTTTGATAAGTCCCATGTGCCTGTAATTTCACCAGCACCCTTACCATTGAAAACCAGAACACAGTCGTTAGGAATATATCGAATCACAACTCCAATAATACATGGTATAACGTAATGTAACAAGAAGAGGATAATAATCAGTAGCAAAAAAGAACGTCCCCAATATGAAACCCATTCGCAAAACGCCATTAAACCACTCGATTGCGTCGTGACGCCACCGTTAGATAAGATAGCGAAAAGCGAATACATGTGTACATGTGATAATTGTAGCAACATCGATCATGCTGTCCAGGATTACGATAACGGAAGATTAGCAACGCAAACACACAAGGTTTTTTTATCGAAAAAAAAAAACGATTGTGTGCAACGATTCAAAAAGACATTTTGGGTGACCGATATGTCGAATGACTTCCGAATGCGAACTTTAACAAAAAAAAACGACGATTGAAAATTTTATTTGATTACAGATTTTCAATAAATCTTTTTCGATATTTGAATTGCAATTATCTTTTCATATCTAAACCGCGTATATCTATTTTATTTTCTACCGTAGGGTTGTCACAGGTTGTAAACATAATTTGAAAAAATTAAGGTCTGTGTTGTCCCATTCGGTTAATTATTTACTTATAATTCACCACTGTGAGTCGTTACCAGTTTCTGATCTTTATTATGGCGTAGTTAGTTAAAAGTTAAATAGACAACATCACATACGTTGCTCCGATCCCAAAGTAAGTAGCTAAAGCACTTGTGTTTCGAAAACCGGAAACAACGACGGCACCATAAACACCCAGACCGAGACAATATAGAAAAGTTACTTAGAAAAGTAACCAGGCCGGGAATCGAACCCGGGACCTTAGAGTTAGCGACACCATGAAAATCGGTGTGCAAGCCACTCGACCACAGAGGTCGTCAAGTTACGTAAGATATCTAATACATGAGTATAGTAGTAAGTTGTATCGTTTTAAAAACAAATTCTCAATTACCATGCGAACGAGGTCACGCGCAAAAGTTTGTTTTAAAATAGTAAACAAAAAAGAAAATACAAATTTCATGTTACAACTACAACCAGCAGTAATAATTACAAAAGAAAATCGACACCTTAACAATTAATTTCAAGGGGGAAAGATGTGACGGATCTTGTTTTTTTTTTATAAGTTTTTTGCACCAGTAAGTCATCGAACTTCTGTAACGAAGCGATGGTCATCAATTAACTTAAATTATTACAATGTCTATTATACTAGAACCCTTGACATGTGTTCTATTTTAATCATGAATGAATTGAATGGGTGCATCCGTATCAGCGACAGCCCAATTGGGATGGAGTAAAAAAGTCACATTGCTAACGTCAAACAGTGATCTCTGATTGGTCAATATTATGAAGCGGTCCCGTTCAATACTCGTTCTTCTCAGGGAAGCCAGCGGACTGAACGAGCAGTAGCTTAAATGTGACGTTTTCAAGTGTACATTTTTTACCCATGGAATAAATGATTCTTTTCTTTGCCTTTACTTTGAGAGCTGTCATTGAAAAGTTGCATCACGGACGATGCGCTCGTCATAGAAGTGTAATCTTTTTTTAAATGTTTTTTAAAAGTAGTTTAACAGTAACTACATGAGCTAATATGACTGCTGAAAGACAAGTGGAAGATAGGACATTTGTCACAGATCATCACACGTTGGTCGGTTTTTATTATTTTTTGCCTAAGGCCTTAAATGCTTTTATCTTCAGTATCTAGAAGTAGGGAATGTCAAGTGATAATTGTGTTTTTTTTTAAATTACCCCTTTAATGGGTATAATGCAAAACGACATTTCGTCTGTTTAATTATCTTATATTGTCCACTTGTTGCATTGATGGTAATTAACCGAATGTACAGAAGAGTTATATTTATTTTAAACCTTTTTTTTTACACGTTTTCAGAAAACGGCTAAGTACACAAATATCGCACTATTAATACAAAAGTGTATTAACTCAAAAAGTGTTATTTGTAAGAATCGACGAAAAACGAATTACTTAATTCCCGTGAAAGATCTGTGTATATTTATGTATAGGTTATTTCCTACTTGCCAAACATACATATTTAAAAATAAAAGAGAAAAAATAATTTCATAGTTTTGAATAAGGACTATTTTAGCCAGAAATAACAATAGCTCACATAAAGCGTGTGTCATTTTGAGGTAAGCAGTTAAGTAAGATATCTTTTAGTTGTTTTTTACAATCAATTTTCAGAGAATCAATTTTTACGTTCAACAATGACATAATCTTGAATTTCACATATTTCGAGTTACAACACTATTTATTGTAATAGCAGTGTGATATATGGAAATTGTAATTTTAATTACCCATACGAATTTCATGTAGGGTTCCCGTAGTTAAATATTTTAGTCATTTAAACTACATACCTTTTCGTTACACCCGGTTTCGTAAATTTTAATTTTTGAACACCAAAACATTTTTTGTTCTGTTCACGTCAATATTATACCCAAATTTGTACGAAATAACGACTACCACTTTCCAAGAACTCATATAATATGATTCTCCTTTGCTTACCTTAACAAATAAATGGGTAATTTTCAGGTTAGTTTTCTCTACCTAGTTAATTGTGAAATATAAATAAATTTTCAGGTTATTACGAATATTAAATAATTCTTCAAGATTAGATAGAGAAAATTAACCTAAAAATTACCACACCGTAAAATTTTTACTTAATTTCGGGAAACGAAACGCCTTACAATTTTATCCGACCGAGCAAGTTGAGCATAGAAAAATTACTGCATGCCTATTGAACTATTGTCTCTTAGATAAAACGATCATGTGTCACTTCGTTTCAATTACGCGATTTTAATGGCAGGTCAATCGATTGAGATTGAATTACGAGAGAATTATAATTTTATTATATAATTAAATTAATTAGCAATTTACAAGTGCAAGCGAGAAAAATATATTGTCTCAGAGTATACTGTAACATAAATTTAAGATAAGAAACTCATACCGCAAAGTGTGCAGTCTTTTTTTTTTTGCTGAAAATATTAATGGCGGATGATTGTTCACGCATACTTGTGCATTTGTTTTATGGAAGTAATAGTTTCGATGATTGTCTACGATTATCAGTATTTTCGTATTTATTTTTGAATACAAGTAGTCCGTAATGAAAAATACATATATTTTTCATCCAATTTTATTCAGACAACAATGTTTTGACAGCTGTCAAAGAATTTTCCATAGGATTTGTTTGCCTTTTTAGAACTCTTCAATTCAATAACAACTAAAAATTCGCACCTCGATATATGTCACTAAATTTCAAAAAATTCGTTACTGTACAAAGAAAAACACCGCAACTCCATAAACAAAAAACACGTAATTCTTCAAACAAATTTAATACAGGCAACAATATTTTGACGTGCGACAGAAGCCAAAGAATTTAATCAACGCATACAAAAAGTTGCTAGGGTTGTCGAAACATTTATTATTAATTTTCTTGTCGTATTGGAGACTGGTTGAAAGTGTGGAGGTATGCAGTGGCATTTTAGACCGTAGTTTTGTTATTAAAGCTGATATTATTTGATTGTTACTTGTTAGTGTTATGAAGGTGTCATTATCATACGCATACGGACACTTGGCCGTTCTAAACAAAGCATACGATGCTTTATAGTAGCAGAGCTCCTTGTCAAAGAGTTCGTCCAGAGAAGTTCTGCCACCTTACCTATTTTTGCCGACAAGCAACAATGTGAGCATTATTGCATTCCGGTTTAGAAGGGTAAGGGTATTGATGAAATTACAAGCGGACTTGGCAACTTATGTCTCAGGGTGTTCATAACTGTTGTAGTGCCACTCAGAGTTTTGAATCGCAAAGATCTGAGGGGCACTGCCACTGTGCCCATCACATAGAAACTTAAGTTGACAAGTTCCATTTGCCTGTAATTTCACTAGTACCCTTATTCCTCGTAACTAGTATTAATTAGACAGCATTTAAGTTTTAGTTTATGACTGTGCTTTGTTTATTCACAAAATACAACTGGAACTCAAATAACATATACAGTACGAGTATACATATAGTACGCACATATGATACGACAATTAGTGAAGAAAGATGATCTACAGGGGTGTCAATTTTAGTTTGCTCTGCTTTAACTGATTAAACAACATGGATTTGTTAATTACTTGCCACTGGCCATCCAAAGCCGTTTGATCGTTGCAAACGCACAAACATCGTACGATATGCATACATCGTACTACATATACACGCACCCTATCCACCAATAGGTATAACAAGGGTCCTTAAATATCCCCTTTAGGGTTGTCACACAGCGAACAAGGTAAATTGATATGAATCAGGGTTTCCTCGAATGCCCGCCGATAATTGGTGGCCCGCGGCCTGCGTGCTCCATTGACCGGTTACTGTCATGGAGGTATGGCAGGGTTGTCCCAACTACTTTTTGTGTACATTTAATCTTTCCAAACTTCACACCTACAAGTAAGTATAGTTATTTTGAAACTCAAATTACTTTGTCTGCTTGACCGAGTGGACAAACAGAAATAGAGTCAGTTTTAAAATTGAGGCTCGTGCACGCAAATTAAACTACTTTATTAAAGGTTCAAGTATACCTCATAAAACCAATGAATAGCTATTATTTAGTTAAAAGTAAGGTAGGCCGTATCTTATGATCTATTTATTATATGGCACTGGCCATATTTATTGCTTTGAATTTTCATAGCGCTCAAATTCACATTAAAGAAATGAATCTGTACACACACATTTTAGGAAAATTCACGGACAATTATTATACAATTATACATGAAGTGCTTAACAAAATCAAAGAGCTATTTATAAAAAACACAATCACACATAAACTGCTGAATTATACAAATAATGAGAACAAAAATAATACACACACATATACAAAAGTTAGTGTTTCATCGCCAGTTACGTGATGTGTCAACGTGACATTTGGTCGTTTCCCGCCTGACTATGTTTGTACAGAACAAATCAAATACATAGTGATTTTGTAATGTATTATTATATCTAAAAGTACAATCATTTAAAAGAAACATATTTTTAACCAACTACAAAAAAAGAGGTTCTCAATTCGACTGTATTTTTTGTGTGTATGTTACGCTGTTACTCGACATATTTGGAAACCGATTTCGATGATTCTTTTTTGTTCGAAAGAGGTTACCTCAGTATTGGTCGCATTTAAATTTGAAGAAAATATTTCACCTCTAAGGGTGGTAAACTGAGGGAGGAATCCGGTTTCGCGCATTTTCCGGTAACTGATTTCAATACAACTTTGCAAATAGATGTAAATCCACGTACTTTTGAAGTAGCTTTTGTTTATGTGACTTATTATTGTATCAGAAAACAATCGTGTAAAAGAAACATATTTTTAATGTGATAAATTAACATATTTTTAAAGTGCTTTAGTTGACAACCCTACGTCCACGCATGGTTGGACACTCATTATCTTGTATACTCGCACTCGTCTAGACGCCAGTGTTTCTCACGTTAGTCTTTTTTTATCTATGCCCGGCAGCTCACTGTTTTCTACGCCTTACAGGTATTAGTGATTAGATATAGACATAATATGCATTGGATATTAATATCTAGACCACACGGATCTGTCAGTTTATGAGTCCAATTAAGTCAAAAACTGAACATTTTTTTAACGTATTCGTTTCATACAAACTGATGACGTAGACGATAGGACATACTGGGTGGAAGTTTATGAACATCTTGCACAAAAGCGGTGTTAACTTAGTGGGTATACGGTTGAGTCACAGTCCTGAAGACGATGGTTCGAATCCCTGTTACTGAATACTACTAATAAATAGTGACTTTAATTACATTAAGTTCATTTGTGAATGGTTAATACTGGACCTATCATGAAGGAAACGATGGTGATGAAGCCTGCACATCGAAGAAGATTCACAAGCCTTGAAAAACGAAACCCTCCCTTTAGAGGAGACTCGTGTCTGGCATTGGCACTTATACATCAATGATAGATTTGTATATGTGTTTTTTTTAATAAAAAATATTCTGGCTCATCACTCATGAAAACGTTACACATGCCAAACTATTTTTGTTCACTTTTGTAACGTACACGTATACAGGGTGATATTTTTTTATGATATCAAGTGACGAACAAGTCGTGCCTGTTCATAGCAGTGCAGTTCAGTTGACAAGTCCCAAGTGCCTGTAATTTCACCAGCACCCTTAGCCTTCAAAACCGGAACGCAGTAATGCTCACATTACTGCTCGGGGGCAGAAATGACTAGGTGGCAATACCTCCCTATACGTACTTTTTGAAAAGGAGCTCTGTTGCTACTAATTTTATTCAAGTCCTTTACTTTAAATTTAATTTTTTAAGATTCTTGTCAAATCGCAAAAAAAAGCTTTTTCCCGATAAAGGATTTTTTCGCAAAATTATTCGTATCAATTAAATTCATAGAGGACATTCATAAAACATCACCCTGTATAAAGTATAACCTATCGACGAAACACAAAGTTTCAAACTTATTATAACTTAACACTTTGTTAAAACACTGCATTATAATTAGACAAACTTGTAAAGTTACCTTCGAAAAAGGGGAGTTGCCAATAGCTATTAATTCAAACCTATTAATAGAAATTAATCATAACGAACGTAATTACCTTTCTCCCTTAACGAAACGTGATAGCCCCCGCCCCTTAATAGATAAATTCCGATTAAAGTGATATATATCGGGAAAAACACCCGGTAAATTGGGTAAACCCGTCGTGATTGGGGTAAACACTGGACGTGTCCGGTAAACTGATTCGGACTCATCCAATTATAGCCCTCCTACTCGCACGAGGGGCTTATTCTTGAGATAATATTTGTTATAGTCGCATACCACAGAGTAGTTCTGATTATATCACACAGTCAAAACAATACCGTCACTAAACGAAGAATCTCGCCTTATCAAATTTTCATATACTTTAAACGCCATTTTCCAAAAGTTGGCTTTTTCAAATACATAAGTCACATGCTAAATATGACGACCTCGGTGGCCTAACGGTTTTTGACTGGGGATGGGGTTAGCTGGTTGGATTCCTTGTAGGACCAATTTGGGAAATAATTTTTCTACATTGGCTCTGGTCTGAGTATTCTCGGTAGTGCCTCGGAGTGGATTCCATTGAGACCAGGAATTCATTGGACATCTGGCACCTTATTATTATTATTATAAAAGACAACCAGTTTTTACCCATGACAAATACTAATTAGCGACCATTATTATTCTAGATGTGTGTACAAAGCATAGTAAGTATACATTTAAGAATATGTAATTTATGATCTTTAATAAACATTGTATGAAAAAATATGTCGCATGAGATGGGTAACGCACTAAAGTACCATAGTCTTAATGATTTTCAACATTGATCCTTAAAATAAACAGTTTAAATGTTAAATTTTGAAAGTTTTTTATTCGTTTAAAATGAAAATACAAATCGTGTACTTTCAATAATAAACCCCTTGCATTGTAACTAAGGTGACAAAATTTAAAACGCTCGATTGATTCTGTAATTTAAAATAGTTTCGGTTCAAACCGGACATATCCGGATTTTATAGTTTTTATCGGTTTTTACATCAGTTTGTTTATAAAAACGCAGTGTGGAAATAATCCGTTGACGGGGTTCAATCGATTTCATGGATGTCTGTCAACGAGAGGTGACTATTTGTTGTAAAACTTAAGGCGAAATGGTAATGTAAGTAGTTTGAAGAAAACAACTCAGTAAAACGATTTTCAGCAATGATGAACATGACTAAGAAGAACTAAATTGGGTCTCAACTCACCGGTCTGCCGTCTGTCCGGACTACGCAATGAGTATAGTGCAACAGTAGGTACCTAAATATTTTCTCAGACTTGATAACCGGTGTCCGCAAGGCAAACCTTAGCAAGTAAACTACCAGTATTCAAAGTTAAATAATCATTTATTCCATAGGTAAAGTTTTTACATTTGAGAACGTCATTTTTTAAGCAACTGCTCGTTCACTACGCTGACCTCTCTGAGAAGAACCAACAAGAAACTACGGATTGCTCTTTCAAATAAATTTAAATGCTATACACTTTGAATCATAATTGTTGTCTTTCCATACTTCTTTATCTAACTAATAATAAATTTAAACTAATAATTTATGCACTTAGTCCTTACATTTAAGATGTATATTTTTATTCTGATTATCATGTTTTATCGTTATATTCAGTTTGTTCTTTTATCTTTGTCTATACACAAAGACAATTCTATTAAAACTATTCTGCTCAATTTAATGCAAGCCATGTTTCATCTTTAAATTGTTGTGATTCTAGCTAAACGCCCTTACCAATGTAAAATGTACATGTATCAATAAATATATATAGAAGAAAAACTTAAATGATCGCTAATGGGTTTGTTAATAACCACGAAATCTTTAAAATGTATATTAAGCGGACAACTCTACTAGCGCGCTCCATCCGAACGAAGTTTGATCCTATTTTGGATATCGTCCAATAAAACTCAATGACATTCAGGAGACACGGTCCAGATACTAATGTCTCGAACATTGACTTACAAATAAATGGACGACGGGTCTAATACAAAAACCACGAAAAAAATGTCCCAAGTCAACCTATTCGAAATTTAAATTGTTATGTCATCGCAGTATCGCGCTGTCAGTAGAACAAATGAAGACTAAAGCGGAGTGTCGCGCTCTGTATACGATTTTAGCGCCTTACAAGTGCGGACACTTTTTAGCGCGGACCCGACGTCCATATAATTGTAAGTCAATGGTCTCGAATCACTGTTTCTTAGTTTCCCGTTAAAGTACCGTTCCAAAATTTTAAATAATTCCCTTACTTTTTAATGATTTAGTGAAAACAATTGAAAGTTTGATAAGGATTTCGAAAAACCATAGGGCCATGGAAAAAGCAATGAATTTATTATTTTAAAAAGCTCTATTTATCATATTATTTTTGAAAGTATATCAAACTGCGAAGTAACTTATAACACCGCGCGGTCTGAGTTGTCCTTTTAAAGTATATTTAAACTGTTTTAACTGACTTTAAAAAAGGAGGTGGTTCTCAATTCGACAGTATTTTTTGTGTATGTTACGCGATAACTCCGGCTATATCCGGATAAGTTTGTGAACCGATTTTGATGATAATTTATTGTTATAAAGAGGGTGTCTCAGTGGTCCCATTTACATTTGAAGAAAATATTCCAAGTCTAAGTGTGGCAAACTAGGGGATGAACCCAGTTACGCGCACTTTCCGGTAATCGATATCAATAAAACTTGCAAATACCTAGATGTAATTCCACGACCTTTTGAGGTCGGTTTTTTTTAATAAAAAATTTGTAATTATCTATGCTTGTACTTCTGTACTTCGATAATTTCATTATAAAAAGTTCAAATTAGATATTCATTCCCACGCAGTACATAAGGTCCTAATTCATCAGCTGACGTATTTTTAATTCTAGCTATTGCATTGTAAATGTTAATTAATACTTACAAGTTGTTTTTATGTACTGGAAATGTCCTTAATAGGATGAGAGCTAATAAATTAGCGCCTTTGTAGAACAAAACATTATATAAAAACCTTATTGTCATGTTCACAGTACCTAAGACTTCTTCTTTTTTTTATGGCCCCGCACTAGGGAAACCTTGTATCGCGGGTGCTATGGACAAACACATAGACAATCGCAAATTACACCCAAACTCACGAGATAAATAAATCTAGACTACACAAATATTTCTCCCGGCCCGGGAATCGAACCTGGGACCTCTGCGTGGCAGTTCAGCATGGCAACCGTCGGGCCACGGAGGCAGTTAGATAGTTATAGTATATGTTGTTTGGTCGGTTGGAGATTTGAATAAAGGAAAGGTACGGAAAGCAAAGGCGATTCTTTACTCGACAGCCGTTAACTTGGTGCTGGATACAGCCGTGCACCGCTTGCCTCTAACTTAATACTACCTACATGCCATCCTCGTCGCCAATGTTTGGTCGGTTGGAGATTTGAAAAAGGTAAGTTGCGGAATGCAAGCAGGTCTTTGTTTTCCGCACCTGAGTTTTTGTACTCGACTGCCGTTAAGTTGGTACCGGGCATTGCCGTGCACCGCTTACCTCTAACTTAATACTACCTACATGCCATCCTCGTCGCCAATTTTCTGTCGCTTGAAGATTTGAAAAAAGGAAAGGTGCGGAAAGCAAGCAGGTCTTTGTTTTCCGCACCTGAGCTTATGTACTCGACTGCCGTTAAGTTGGTGCCGCGCACAGCCGTGCACCGCTTACCTCTAACTTAATACTACCTACATGCCATCCTCGTCGCATGTTCTGTCGCTTGGAGATTTGAAAAAAGGAAAGGTGCGGAAAACAAAGTCTTTCTTGCTAATGAATTTAAGGAAATTACTCAATTGCCGCCGTTAATTTGGTGCCGGACGCAGCCGTGCACCGCTTACCTCAACTTAGTACTACCTACAATAGTGTAATATCTTATTTTTATCTTAGAACTATACTAATTTTGTGTTGTTAATTTTGGTAGAACTATACCAATGAGTGCTGCGTGGACTGTGTTGATGTTCTGCAATCGCATGGAGTTCGAATAGTTCGAAGAGTCCTGAGCTCCCATTGACATATATCTGGAGAGATTTAAACGAAAAATATAATTTATAGGAAATGAAAGTGTTCGGATTTCATTCGCGCATATTTGTTTTTTCAAATAAATTACCAGATTTACATCGGAAAAATAGTTTCATTTTCTAGAAGTATAATTACTAAAAATAATACGTTCTCAGAACGCGACGCCAATACCAACGCAATAATAATATTAAAATCCAAAATTGCATTCAGCGGCAGAAGGTACAAAAACGGATTTTATTTTAAGATGGTTAAAGTTGGAATTTAAATGTAGATGTTGTATTAATAATCTGTTGTTTGCATTGTTTCAGGAGAAATCCGGTGAACCGTATTCCGGTAAACTCTCAGTGAAGTCGGATCTTAGTCCGGTTTTTAGTAAGTAAACTTTTTGTTTTTAACATCCTGGTATACTTCAAGGTCGGTAAACACAGTTTGTGTGTTTAAATTAAAGCATGATGCCACGATTCATTTTATGCAGGAACGGATTTATGTATGTAGGAAGATATTTGGAATATTGTTTTAATGGGATGAAAGAAACTAAACTGAATGAGATTATTCTATTCATAGTAGTTTAGACCTCCTTGGTAAACTTCGTTCAGGGAAGTACAGTCACCATACTTATTTCTGCCGCGAAGCAGTAATAGACATTATATAGGTGTGTCTGCTCACTCGATCCCATCGTCACTTCCAGATAAGTTGGAGGTAAAATGCACTCTTGTTTTGATATAAAAAAAGCAAGTCGTGCGCCTGGTATTATGCACATATCTGTACATCTACAGTGCCACTAAGAGCTTTAAATCGCAAAGATGTGAGAAGCACTGCAACTAGAGATGGGAAAAGCTGCTTATTTTTATAAACGTTGTTCTTTTCTGAACGCTGAACGCTTTTTAGTTTGAAGCTTACAAAATCGTTCAGAAAACCGTTTTAGCGCATAGACTTTTATGTTAAAAAAAACTTGCTACGTTGTGTTGATAGCGAAAAGCAAGATTAGACCACTAAAGGTTTTAAGATAAGTAAGTTTATTTGTAAAACACGAGTTTTATTTTTGTTTATAAAATTATCATTCACATTGACGAATTAATTTGTTTAGGAAACATAGATGGCGGTACTTGAAACACAAGTACGTTGTTAAAAATCAAATTGTTGAGCATTGAATTGACCAACGCTTACGCTTAAATTGAAAAGCGTGCTTATGTGCTTATTTTGAAAAGCAACTTTTAAAGTGCTTTTCGTTTAAACGCCCACCTCCAACTGCAACAGTACCCGTCACCCTTCACACATAAGTTGACAAGTCATATGTGCCTGTAATTTCACCGGCACCTTTCAAAACTGAAACGCAAAAATGCTCTCACATTACTATTTGACGGCAGAATAGGCAAGGTGGCAGTACTTCCCGGGACGAACACTCTCACAAGGAGCTCTACTACTACTAATTCACAAACAACCTGTGCATTTACGGACCTTGAGTTATACTTGAAGACAGACATGTTACTAAGGCCTAAGAACGGAAACAAGCGAGTTTTAACCACCATGACTGAGCTTAGTGGAAAAGTCAAAACGACGAATTACTTTTGGTTGCCGAAACCCAATCCTTTTTCTTTAAAATAACGAGACTTATGGAAGCTGAAAAGGTGGTGCTAGTTGGCCTTTATGTGTGATAAGGGCGTCTTCCAATTAGAGGCTTATAGAAGCACTTCAGTGGCGCCACTGTTGCGCTGCACCCGCACTACGACTAATTTTTATGCAATATTTAGAAGCGCAATAGCAGCGCCACAGTCGTGATACGCGCGCCACTTTTGCAGTCACAATTAGTGAAATAAAAGTTAATTAGGCTCAATTTACATTGCGGCGGAACGGAATGGAATGGAAGCGTCAATTTTGTCTCGCTGAGCGCCTTCTGAACCGTGCGCTCGAGCATTCCAGCAACCGCGCCTTGAAGGTATGGTATTTCATCAAGGTTTACATCGTTATTACAATCGTTACAAAAATTTGCTTCCATTCCGTTCCGCCGCAATGTAAATTGAATTTAGGCTCAACTCACACCGGTGCAGAGTCGAAGCGTCGCGATGCGTCATGTTTTACGCCTATAACATATTCATCTCTATTTTCCCATTATTAAGTTACAAATTTGGGTTACGCAAATCTGAAATCACGCGGCGACGCGCGCCTTTGCGCGTCGGCGCTTGGTTAAAGTCGAGTGGTTTCGCGCGTCGCCGTGCCGTACTTGCGCGCAATGACGCATCAGACGCCGACCACACCGTAATTCAGGCGCGCTAATGCAAGCGTCGTCACACGACGACATGCGTTGTAATTGAAAAACAGAATGCGACGCGATGCTTCGACTGTGCGCCAGTGTGAGTTGAGCCTTAACCGCTACAGACGCGCGGCTGCTGCGCCGCTGTCGCTCCACTGCAGCCCTTCTACAAGCGTTTAATTTGATGGCGCTCTTAGTTTTAATTTCGTTTAGTATAAAACAAATTTACCATTGCGTAGTGGGTCACAATCACACTTCGTTATTAATTAACAGCCATCCCAGCGCGGTCTCCTATTAGGAGAGTATGTGAGCTACAGTCCACCAAACTACGCGGATTTAGTAGCACAATAGAGGTCTTTGTGAAAGAGTTCGTCCAGGGAAGTAATGCCACCTCACCTATTTCTGCCGCCAATATTTGTGAGCTTTACTTCATTTCGGTTTGGAAGAGTAAGGGTGCTGATGACATTACAGGCACATGTGACTTGTCAATTTATGTCTCAGGGTAACGGGCGCAGTGGCAGTGCCCCTCAGATTTTTGCAATTTCAAGCTCTGAGTGGTACTGCAATTTTTATGGACAGATTCGTCCCGTCACATATACAAAAAAAAACTTGATTTATTTGATTTTATGTCGAAATAAAAATATAATTGTAACGAAAAGAAATAAAAATAAATATATTTTCCATTTGTTATTTAAAAGCAAATAACAAATGGAAAATATATATTATTATATTTCTTTTTGTTATTGCATCTTTAAGGTTTTATAGCAAGGCAATCACCGAGGATTGGAGAATTAAAAAAAATTACTCCTATTATAAAATTGATGTCTCCCATTAAAAATGTTCATAAAAAATAGGATATTATAAAAATTTCTAAACAATCTAAACTCAAACTTAGGAATTGCAATTAAGCAATAAAGCCGACGGCTACCCCCTATCTTATGTATTATGATTGTTTCTGTGTCCATTATTCTTGTGATATAATATAAGCAATCAAAATAAAACTATTAAAAGGTCTACACTTACCTAGAATTAAAATAAATAAATATAACATAAAACTGAGACTCTAAAACGTGTTTAACTTAAGAAAATACATACCTCACCCCCACAATTTTACTATAAAGATTAAACTGGCTGCAGCCAGTGCAATAAGCTCGTTATCCTCTGAGCTTCTAATTGTAGTTTATATAAAGTTCCAATTAGAAGTCTACGTAATCCATAAATTACATCGCACACCAAGGATCCATAAAGTAATAAGAGGACAGTAGGATGCATTCCGAATAATCGAGCTTCTTGACGTTAAGATCTATGACCAATAAACAGTAATTCTTGTACAATTTCCCTTTTATTTGCATTAACAAGCAAATTCTAACTAAGCTAAGGGTCGTATTCTAGAACTCTATTCAATGCTCAAGTCAGGATTGCACTGGCAACACAAGCACTGGAAATACGACCCTAATGGGAGGGACTTGAGTATGATATCAAGTGCTTTAAACCATACTCAAATCCTAACTTGAGCATTGAGTAAAGTTCTAGAATACCACCCTAAGATAAGAACTGCCTCCGTAGGCTAACGGTTACCATGCTGGACTGCCAAGCAGAGGTCCCAGGTTCGATTCCCGTGCCGGGAGGAATATTTGTATGGTTTACATTTATTTCTCTCGTGAATTTGGGTGTAAATTATGATCGTCTATGTGTGTGTTCATGACATCCGCGATACAGGTTTCCCTAATGCGGGGCTACGTGCATGTAAAAAAAAATGTGAGTGTCCAAAGCTAGGTGACGCAGTGTCTTGGGAGAGTGTGCCGTATCAAATAATAATGACCTTTATTATTTTACAAACGAAGAAGGGCGTTATAATAACCGATGAAATTAAATTTTAAAAACTCCGATACAAAAACTTTGTACTCCAAAAAGTCGTCATCTATAAGCCAACTAAAAAAGTACAGAGCCGCTATTTTCTCTGTGCTATGTATGTTGTCCTTTATGTCTGCAGTGTCCTTGGTAAGTATAGTATCTGCACGCTTATTTGTTTTTCTTTTACACCGTAGTTTGCTATCAAAGCATATAGTAGTGAAAAGGTTTTTGCAACCAAAATTCTTTCTCTGAATTTGATTTGTCTAGTGCCCATACCACCATGAGTGATAGTTAAGTGTCTAATGAGTAAAGTGTTTACCATTTTTTAACCGACTTCAAAAAAGGATGAGTTCCTCAATTCGACTGTATAAATTTTTTGTGTGTCTGTTAAGCGATTACTCGATTTGTAAGCCGATTTCGATGATTCTTTTATATTAAATTTGAAGAAAATATACCACCTTAGAGGTCCTAACTAGACACTTAGAATGAAAAGTACCTAATTAAAAAAGAAATCAATAAAAAGAGATATAAAACGACTTCAAAAATATTTTTTCGTCAAGTTATTGGTCTGGAACTGACGTATTAAAGGTTCATCGGCGCGGACTAACTATACGGGTCTTTTTCATAATATTACAAATTCCACTCGTGTGTCTGTATGTCAACGCCGCACTTAGTGTTAAATCTGCATCTGCAAAGAAGTGACGGATCAGCAATTGAGCCGTTTTCGTCCAGAAAATTATCATTGCATTTTGTACATGTCTCTAAATCACAAAGATCTGAATGAAGACATAAGACGACAAGTCACATGTGCCTGTAATTTCACCAGGCAACCCATCAACACAGAAATGCTCACATCACCGCTTGGCGGCAGAAATAGGTAACAAACGACAACGAACTTTTTCACAAGGAACTCTACTACTACTAAATATACAAATAGTAGGTATAAAGGTGCATTATAACTGTAAGTATTCCATTTTAATCGCAAGCCTACTAGAGCCAGGGTATTGATTGCACCCGAGCGCTATATGGTGTAGCGCCGGCGCTGTGTCTAATTTTACCATTAACCATTTTCTAATTCTTTCACAAAGAGCTCTACTGCTAGTTTTTTTTTAAAGTGACTTACTGTATTACTTAGACGCCATTCTTTCATATAACTAAAACTGCTTAATCTTGATAAAGATACACATTTTGCTCAGCTAATGAAAATGAAAGTGTTTTAAATTCTTGTTAGATGTAATGACAACAAATAAACTAAAAGAGCGACTAGTTTTTGTAAATTATATTTTTTATTTTATAAATATTAAAATAATCTACGTTTTAATATAAATTTTAATACATTCTACGTTTTACTTAAAAATAAGTAAAACGTAGAATGTAAAAGGTTAATTAACCGCGGCAAGCTAGTTTTAGTTTAAGTATTATAATAATGATATTGATGTCTCAGATATAAAAAACCATAGTCTTTAAATTATAATTGTCCGATTGTATGTTGATTTCTGTGAAAGAAAATAAAATTAAACACATTTAATTAAACCACTGATTTTTATTCATAAATCATTCGATTTAAATCACGATTTAAATCATGATTTCAATCAAAATTATTTAATTGTGCCAACTTTGGTAACTTGTTATTTCAAGACTAATATATTAAATAATGTGGGAATGTTACAACTTCAAATCTTATAATAAAATTATTAATACAAAGATCGAACACTAACAAATAATCCTTCGATCCGTCTGGATTGGAACCAACGTCTTAGACGCTACGTCAACTAAGCCACGCCAACTAGCGGACTAAGAATTTTTCTATGCGCTTATTTTAATTTTTAACGACTCTTTTTGCTGTAGCGCCACCTGTGAGAAATCTATGAAAGCCATCTATAAACTAGTGAAGTAATTTCACAAAAATGATTGAATATTATGGTGCTCAAACAACGTAACATATTTTACTCAAATATTATTTTACGTGTTCCCAAAAAATTTGAATTTTGTATTTGGTCACTTTAATTGTAAAGGTGTGACATGTTAGCACTTTGCATCTTCATAAATTAATATTCAGGTGTACTTGACTTTATCTGATTATACCGAAATATATTTTCATTTATATTTTTAATCACAGCGTGGGTAGGTGTAAAAAGTACACAATGACCATGAAACCATTAAGTACGGCGCGTTATTTATTAACCGTTATTTATCGGTTCAAATATTATCTTCGTTTCGGGAAAACATGTCCGTCAAAGTGATACTAATAAATCAATAATCACTTTAATAATCAAACAGGTGACTAAGTTGATTCAACGCACATCAATCATTTTTGTAGCGGATTAAACTCAAAGTAAGCCAATTCATCAATTATTCTACTTTTTGAAGAGTTACGATAACGAAATACAAAGTTAATTTTACATTTCGGAAATTTAAAACGTAAACACTTGCAATTGATTTGATATTAATTTACGCGCATAATTATCTATGCACTGCCAAGATATCCTTGCTATTGACAGAATAATTTGAAACTAGTGATAACTCCTCTTTTTAATTATCGAGCTACATTATAGTTTCTAGTGTAGTACCGACATGATGTATGCCGGTAATTGTAAATCAGAGCTAAACTAAAACTCGCTCCGATAGTGAAGATTATATATTTTTATACAAGTGTATAATTATTGGGACATGAATAATGTGATCAAATCGGTAGTTTGAGTAGTACTGTGATATAATCCTGTGTTTTATTGGTTGGGAACTTTAAAATGGTGTTACGTAGACGTAAGTTAACTTTTTTATTTATGCAGAGTTAATTGGTAACCCTTCACATGGAATTAATTGAATGACACAAAAAATATTGCGTAATAATTGTGCCTATTTGTCAAGTTTTGTTGAAATCCGTTACCGGAAAGCGCGGAAAACCGGATTCATTCCCTAGTTTGCCACACTTAGAAGTGGAATATTTTCTTTAAATTTAAATCGGACCAATACTGAGGTTCTCTTTTTCCAACAAAAAAGAATCATCAAAATCAGTTCACAAATGCGCCGTTATTTAGTTATCGCGTGACATACATACAAAAAAAAATACAATCGAATTAGGAACCTCTTCCGTTTTTTTGAAGTTGGTTAAAAAGTGATAAATTTTGTGGTCTTCACTACACTACAAGACCAATTACAGCTACTTAAGAGATGTTTTCAAGAGGTAAAGAAATGTATACTAATCTTTTTTACTGTGACTTTAAGTGACGAAACGCACAAGCGACACGCCTGTCCAAAGCAGTTGCAGAGTCACTGCGAACATTAAATCGCAAAGACCTGAGCACAATAATGCTTACATTACAGCTTGGCGGCAGAAATTGATAAGATGGCACTACTTCCTTTGACGAACTCTTTCACAAGCTAATAAATATAAATAAGAATGAAACTATTTTTCCGGATTTAAATCGCGTATATTGTCACGTATATGGTCACGGTTGACTGTGTCAACCGTCACCATGGGACCTGTAAAGGGCCCGAAACGTCGGTTTGTTTGAAAAAACAAATATACGCGATTTAAATCCGGAAAAATAGTTTCACTCCTATGTATAACAATCGCGAAAACCTAAGAACTCGATAAATATAAATAATACAATTATTAGACAACAACCCATACGTTGCTCTGATTCCAAAGTAAGTAGCTAAAGCACTTGTGTTATGGAAATCGGAAACAAGGACGTTGCCACAAACACCCAGCCCGAGACAATATAGAAAAGTTAGTTTTCTATACTGACCCGGCCGAGGATCGAACATGAGACCTTTGAAATGGCGACTGAATTCGTGTAAAAGATCTACTTATACTACGTCGCTTGTCTCCTAACCAGTTTAGCGGTAACTAATATAAACCTAAAGTCAACTCATAGAATTCCCTTTTGGTTTTCACCACTTGTCTACTAAAAACTTTATTAATAACATTTACCGATATGCCTCTATCTATTAAATTTTATTTATTACAGAGTCATATAAGGGCGTATACTTGGGCCTATACTTCATACTGTTCATACAAAGGCTCCAAAGTAACAGTGTAACACCTTAACCGATACTTATTATACGTTTTTGTGTCCGTGAATCGTGGCGAGCTGATCAGATTAGAGTTGGAACCGGTTCTCGAAAACATCCCGCGGGAAAGAAAAAAACGACACTAATAACAACAAATAACGAGGCGTCCGACTGCTACGGTAGGGATGTTACTTATGAAATTTTGGAAATTGTCGATAGAATGTTATGTTTTTTGTATTTATACGATGTTGTTTGGGAAATGTGCATTCAAAACCAACGAAGATAAAAAAAAACACCCAACGTATTTTTAAACTCAGAAATGTGATAAGAATTCTTTGTCAATGTTTTTGGTTATTTTTTCAGCTAACTTTATTTTTTGCAATGACATGAAGTTATTGAAATTTCAACGATTCTTAAAACAAAGTATAATTGCACCCATTTTCACTCTTCCAAATAAATAAATTAAATCGCAACAGCAAATACTTATCATATTTATCACATACCTTTTCCAGCCACTTCATGTCGATAGCGTTATCGACACCACCCCATCTCTACCCAGAGGTGGGGCCAGATGAAATTATACGAAAATATTGTAACGATAGTGACAGATGATTATAAGCTGGCGATAAAACATACATAATTCTCACATAATAGCTCGGAGCGCGTCCCGACATTAACTCGATAATTCCGAGTCGGGAAATCAATTTCACATCACTAGCTCGATTTACGGCCGAGTGATCGATTTTCTTCGAATTCCGATTTTCGATCTGTGTAAAAGGATAATAAAATAATGATTGTCTTGTATATGGGAAACGGATTTGCCATACATACGGGATGTTGCAAAAATGTCCCTGACGCTAAACAACTGAAACAGAAACTTATAAATTTTATTTTTTTAAATAACATTTTTTTCCTGGCTAAAGTGTGTTCAGTGTAATAAACATTCTTATATCATAAAGTGCTATAGCACACTTTGCAACAACCTGTATACGATGTACGGCGCTTTTAGAGTTCCTTGAAGCGATCGCTTTGTAGGTACTTGACCTTTCATCTGATGGAACTTCCTTTCTTAATCTTAGTTGCAAAGTTATCAAGGGTGCCGATGTGACCACTAGTAAATAGAAAATCCTATTTTGGTAACGTATAAGAGGCCACACGTCGTATATTACGAATTGGCGTGACTTATTATTTTGACTGAAAAAGGTTATTTATACACACTGCCGCCGTTAGTTGAAAGGGCGCTTGTAACAAAAACTCAAAATCGAGAAAATAATGTTTAAACAATTTAAATGAATGTATTTTTGCTGTTTCCAAACGAAAAGACATAGACACTTGTTTATAATAATATCACTTGACGAGACTAACAAGTCGTGCTCCTGATGGTAAGCTACACATCTGTCCATAACAGTTGCAGTGCCACCCAGAGCATTAAATCGCAAAGATCTGAGGGGCACTGCCTCTGCGCCCGTCACCCTGAGACATAAGTTGACAAGTCCCAATTGCCTGTAATTTCACCAGCACCCCTTAAAAACCTTACCCTTTAAAACCAGAACACAGCAATGCTGACATTATTGCTTGGCAGCGGAAGTAGGAAAGGTGACCGTACTTCCCTCGACGAACTCTTTCACAAGGAGCTTTACTGCGACTAAAATTATCCCATGTAATAATATTGTGCTTGTACGTATTACTGCAAGTTAGGTGAAGTGAGACCCAAAATAGCCCTTTTGGCGTATTTCGATCGCACGGAAAATTTGGTTTTTTTTTTTGACTTTATTTAATGTCAAACTTTTTTCTTAAAAATAACCGATAAGTTTGTGTTCGAAGAGTGGGTATAATTCAATAAACCGGATTCGTCCTCTTTTTTACCACCTTTAGAGGAATATTTTCTTCAAATTTAAATGGGAAGGAGGTACCTCCGTTCCAACAAAAAAAAGAACCATCGAAATCGGTTAAGACATCTCGGAATAATAGCGTAACATACACAGAAAAAATACACTCGAATTGAGACCTTCTCCTTTTTAGAACTCGTTAATATTCGTTTGAAAAAAAATATGGAACCAGTTTTATTTTATCCTGAAAATGTCACTCTTTCTAGAGGTAATTAAAATGCTTTCTTATCGATACGTTACACGTCGAAACGGTACATGAGCCAGGGTGACAATACAGTGTAAAAAAATTGGAAAAATATTTGTTTTCGAAGTCCGGTTTCGAAGGGTAAGGTGGTGAAAGCTGGTGAAATTACAGGCACATGGGACTTGTCAACTTATGTCTTAAGATGACGGGCACAGTAGGAGTGCCCCTGAGATCTTTACGATTAAAAGCTCTAAGTGGCACTGCAACAGCTACGGATAGGCTTATCGTTTACCACCAGGTGCACGATTTAATCGTTCTGTCACTTGGTATTATGTAAAAAAAAGAACTAAACTTCATCGTACAAACTTAAAAGCTTCATCAAACTGAAATTATGTTTATAGTATTCTCAACCACCTCTTCTTAGTATTCTCAACTTTTGAGATCGGTTGTTTTTTATAAGAATGTTAGAATTATTTTCTGTATAAACCGTATTATACCGTAATCCTTATACATTTTATCACTTCCGTATTACCTGTCCACTTACTATATTAGCTATTCAATTTACATAATAAGATGCGCATTATTCAATAAATATTATCTATCCGTTACCCGTAAGTTTTTGTTAGTTATAAAGAAAAGTGTTTATTATCAGTAATTGTGCGCGCTCGTATTACGTCATAAATCATACTGGTTTTTTATTTGCGTAATTTTTTTGTAATTGTATGCTGCTATAGTATTGTTATTTGCAAAACACACGCATTGCTCAGCGCAACGGTCATTACAAATATCAGGGCATTATACTAATGTGTGTGTGTGTGTTTTTTTTTTATGATACCGGGTGATTCATTTCTTGTTCTGAATTAGATTTGTGCAATGAACGCGTAAAGTATTTAACAATTTTGTCACTGTATTCTCTTTGTCTCTACTGTTTAAACATAGGCACAGTTAGACAGAAAATAAAAAAAAAGTTCGTATTAGCCATGGAAGAAAAAAGCATTGGAAGTGCCGTAAGCCTCGATTACTATCGTAACCGATGTCGCAAAAACACGCACAAATTAAATAATAAACACTATGAAATATTGATAATCGTAATGGTCATAGGGTCATTGTTTCTAACTTAAAAATATGTAACGAATTCTGGACTGTACAATTAAAATTTTACCCAGTCGTCGTTATTTTCGATTTTCATAACACAATTGCTTTAGTTACTTATTTTGGGATCAGAGCAACGTATGTGATGGTATGTGGTATTGTCTATTATTTGTTTATATTTATTCTGAATTGAGATCCGAGTGTATAATCTGTCTTAACATTAAAGAAACTTGTGGGGTTTGCGGAGAAGGTATCACAAACTATAAAGACGTGATTCATTCGTATATGATTATTGTAATGCTTATGATACAGTTCTTCTTGTGACCGCTAGAGACGCTTTATGATTGAGCATTGAAATTTCGTAGCAGTACAGCTCCTTGTGAAAGAGTTCGTCTAGAGAAGTAATGCTACCATATCTATTTCTGCAGCCGCGCAGTAATGTGAGTGGGTAAGGTAATGGTGGTGGGCTTATGGGACTTGCCAGTTTTAAGTTTCAAGGAGACGCGAGCCGTTACAGGGTCCCCTGGTTTTTTTTTTTTTGTGGTAAAAGCATTTTAGAGGTTTGATCACATTGGCTATATTACAAGGGTACGTAACTGTTACGGGTAGGTGTGTGTATGTTATTAACCAACAGGCGTACGATTTGTTCTTCCTGTCACTTAATATCATAAAAAAATATAATTCCACTGCTTGTGGACTATGAAAAGTGAGTTGTCCACTCACCAGGGAAATCCCTTGTGAAGAGTCGATAAGTCGGACGTATGTTGTTTATATGAAATGCATGATAAATAAACATGACGTCATTATATTTGTTTTCTACAGACAATGTATCGTATTAGTGCTTGCAAAATTATCCTCAAGTTCTTGCCAATACGGTAGGGTTTACAAAGTACTGGGAAACGGTTCCGAGAGAGGTAACCGAAAAAAAGAATTCACTGTAAATTCTGTCGTATATAGATGAATTTGTGTTCAATTTTGCTCACGTTGAAGCGCCTGATCGACTACTAAAACCTTTACACGGCTTAATTGCGTCAATTTGTCGATTTCGGAGTAAAGTCAACAGTAACGCCTCATAATTTGCGTTAACCGCAAACTTAACAAGCTTCGTCGAGACTCGAACTCGGGCCTCCCAGGTAGAAATGATTGGCCAAGAGGTGACTCAACACTTTATTTCTGGTTAATCGTTTTATTGTTTTTTATTCCATAATGAAATGCCTTCATTTTGATTAATTCCGGGTTAGGTATGGAACCATTGTATGATGTAATTCTTAATCAAATGGTCCTTCCATTACACAGGAGGACACTACTAAGATATGTTGGTATTGACCCGTATAGATATCTTGGTATTTCACTTTTGTACATCGGTCACTAAAGCAATGATTTAGGTCAATACAGGTTGTAAACTACATAAGTGTCCAAAAGGTTTAATCTTTGGTTTCTCACGATTGTATCCATCATCGATGATTAGTCAAAATCGACGGTGTATACATTATTCGAAAAGACTTGAAATGCAGAACCAGGATTTGTCTTATTTTCGGTGAGTACTGCAAATGAGTATTGGTTTTTACTAACGGCGAAAGACGGCGGCGTGACATGTAATATCGTAGAAAACTGCTGCAACAGCGTTCCTCGAATACCATTTTAGTACCTTTATATGAAAACCGAGAACCGTTACAGATGCTGCAATGGACCGTAAAACCTGCAGTGACTTTACGACAATTGCAAATAGATATAAATAATAGAACGAATGTTATATTATTGCTTACAAATAATTTCTACATTTTGTCCCTCTCGTTGGTTCTGATTGAAAACCAGCGCCTTAGGAACTTTGGCATATGCTGATTCAGCGTCATTTCACTGCCATGACAAAAAGTTTTATTTTTAACGATTTTTTTTATGTGTGTTACGCAATTACTCCGGCTTAATTTTTGAACCGATTTTGATGGTTCGTTTTTTTGTTAGAAAAAGCGTACCTCAGTATTGGTCTCATTTAAATTTGAAGAAAATATTCTACCTCAAAAGGTGGCAAACTAGGAGATGAATTCGGTTTCGCGCACTTTCCGGTAACCGATTGTTAACGTTAACGCCAAGAAGTAATGTGAATATTACTTCGTTCCGGTTTCGAAGGATAAAGGTGCTGGTGAAATTACAGGCGCTTGGAACTTGTCAACTTATGTCTCAGGATGTCGCGCGCAGTGGCAGTGTCCCTCAGATCTTTGTCATTTAAAGCTCTCAGTGGCACTGCAACTGTTACGGACCGGCGTGTCGCTTACCACCTAGCGCGCGATTTGTACGTCCCGCCACTTAGTATTATAAAAAAGAAACTGTACCTGCGTAATGTACCACCAAATGTTATTTTTCTATTATTAAAAAGCTTTTTATGATAACTACAGCATAATTAATATAATATGATTTTATTCTTAATCCCAAACCACAAAATCAATCTTTTTTTATTCCATATCTTATACATAAAAAATTACTAAAACCAAAATCATAAAAACCATAGCAACTAAATAACAAATTAAACAAGCCGTAGAAATGTGCAGCGGTAAAACTCGGAACTCGGAACAAATTCCAGCTCGTCCATTTAGCCTTTACTGTAAACATCCAATGATGGAAAAAATGATTTAACCGGTAGCCCTAATCTCGCCACTGGTGTGACTTTCACTTCACTAGTATGGGCTTACAAAAACTCGTTTAGGGATGGGTATATTCTGCGATTTCATTGGAATAGTTACTCAAAAGTATTAGAATACGAGTATCAAATTTACAGTGTTATTTCCACGATATCAGGAGTGGGTTATTTTGTACGCACAATCTGATGAATACTACGTGAAAATCATTTTAATGTTCAATGTTTATATTGCACTTGCGGTGAAACACAAACCTAACTCCCGTCACTGGATATTAAAACAATGTATAATAAAAAAAAAATGCGAAAATGCCTTGATAATAAGATGTATACACAAAAATAGTGACCGACAGAGTGCAATGCTTGCTACAGTTACGTTTAAGAGCTCGTCCAATTAAGTACATTTGCATACAGCCCTAAAAGCAAAAAATAAAATTTGTAGCTCGTATTTTCTGTAAATTTTTGCAAATGTAAATTAAGTCACTATTTCAGCGGAGATA
>NW_020653743.1:10147414-10358356 GCF_003589595.1 Hyposmocoma kahamanoa | reverse complement strand
TCTTTGATATAAGTAATTACTATAACTAACCCCTTGATTCGCTACAAGTTCTCATTGTTAACTCAAGGAAGTTGCAAGGCTTTCCCAACACAAGCATAAACTTGCTCAATGGGGAAACCTCATCTACGACATGTATAAAATTTGAGAAATAAATACATTTTTACTAGAGCTTCTGATTGATCTACGAGCGGAGTTACTCGGAATTGACAAGAACCGTAGCCTTGGTCGAGTCCTATCAGATCGAATTAATTTTTCTTTGTATTTGTTCGATCAATAATAAACATTAATTTAATTGGAAAATTTATCTTGAATTTGTAAATAAATTATCAGTTATTTAGTTTTGTAACTATTATTTTGAACTTGCTACAATCGAACCAGTTACTGGCAATGCCAACACTACTGCCACTCCGTAGCCCCACAAAAAAGCTGTGTACAATAGTCGTTACTACACATTACACGCAGTTTGGCCCCGACCGTAGGTCAATATTTGGACAAGGACCCACGGGACCCACCGCGAGCTTTCCAAGAAATAATACGAATGGCCTTTTTACGGGAGGCAGAGTCTTGAAAATTTTATTTCTTTCATAGTAAATAATAATGGTTAGCCTACACAGAGTCCCATTGGTGAGCACAGGCCTTCTGCCACAATGAGAAGGCTTGGGAAATTCAGACACCTCATTAAATTGCTTTGCAGATGTGAACAGGTTTCCTAACAATGTTTTCCTTTACCGAAAACTTCACATATATTTCGAAAATGTTTGAGGTACAAGCCCGGATACGAACCCACGAACATCTGCTTGAGAGGCGGTAGGTCAACCCGTTCATAGACGAAGAAATAGGTTTAGGAGCAGTAGTGCTCTTTGTGAAAGATGTGTATTACTGTGTTTCGGTTTTGAAGGGTAAGGGTGCTGGTACAATTACAGGCACATGGGACTTGTCAACTAATGTCTCATGGTGACGGGCGCAGTAGCAGTGCCCCTCAGACCTTTGTACTTTTAAAATTCTGAGTCGCACTGCTACTGCTATGGACAGGCGTGTCGCTTACTGCCAGGCGCAGCACTTTTTCGTCCCGTCATTAGGAGTTATAAAAAAATAAAAATATTTTTTTATGCAACTGGTTTCATACGAATGATTGAAATATACTTTATTGCAATTACACGGAATAATAAGGTCTTATTGCATAATATCCATTTCCTAGAAATTAGCAGACGCAAAGGCGAAAATATACCCTGTGAATACGTATAATATTTACTTGTATATATTTATAGGAAAACCTACAGGAAAAATATTGTATCACTATGTAATAAGAAAATAAATGAAGGGACGGAAGAAAAGACTTTTTGTTAAATATTAGCTCTATTTCCTTGTAATGAGGTATAATATCCAATGTAACAATATTTAAATTGCTAATGACTCATACCTGCTTATTACCAAACGATTACATTGTTATACCAAAGCGTAGCGAATAAGAGCAGCAGGCATTAGTTATTTCGTAATTTGAAATAGCTTAGTGAAAATAATTAATAAAAACTTTAACGCACCTCCGGTAAAACAAAAATAGTGATCCTCAAATCTTTTTCAAATGCCATTTATACGGAATCAGTACTGAGTACTGAAAAACCCGACCTCAAAAGTTCGTGGAATTACTCTTACCAAGTTTTGTTGAAATCTGTTGCCGGAAAGTGCGCGTAATAGTTGCTACTCATAGAGCTGGAATATTTTCTTGAACTTTAAATGGGACTCTTTCCAACAAAAACGAATCATCAAAATCGGTTCCCAAATTCCGGCCGGAGTTATCGCGTAACATATCATTAAAAAAATACAGTCGAATTGAAAACTTCCTCCTTTTTTAAAAACAGAGACGCATTATGCATTCCTTCATTTTTCTGTAGAGGGTGTAATGTGTATTGAAATAGTATAACATTTAAGAGCTCTTCAAATGTGCTCAGTAGCCCTAAATTCAAAAGTTTTAATTCATTTTTTGTAAACTTTACAAATGTTACTTATGCCACTGTTTCACAGGAGGTGCGAATTTCTTCTCCGTTTAACATTTGTGTATTTTAGTAGCAGTAGAGCTCCTTGTGAATGAGTTCGTCCAGAGAAGACCGCCATCTTACTTATTTCTGCTGTCAAGCAGTAATGTGAGAATTGCTGCGTTCCGGGTTTGATGGATTGTGAACTTATGATCACAGGGTGACGGGCGCAGTGGCAGTTTCCCGATCTTTGTCATTTCTTAGTTGTAAGTGGCACTGCAAATGCTATGAACAAGTGTGTCGCTTACCACCAGGCGCACGATTAGTTTGTCCCATCACGGTATCAAAGAAAAACGTCACCATCATCAAGCAGCCTCTACTCCATCCGTCTTCGGATATTCTCCTCCATATCTCCATCTCTCCATTTACTTCGCTCCCGTGTAACATGCATCCAGTCGCGGCCGCGAAAATTTTAATGACATCCACCCAACTAAGTGGACCTCTACCGCGCGTATTGGTCTATGGTCGCCACTCCATGATGCTCTTTGTCCACCGATCTGGATCCATCTTAGCTATGTGTCCTGCCCATTTCAATTTCTTCGCCTCAATTTTGCGTACAACGTCCCCTACTTTGGTCATACTTCAAAGACGCTCATCCGGTATCCGATCAAGCAATGTTATTCCTAACATTGCTCTTTCCATTGCCCTCTGTTCTCTACGAACTTCTTCGTCAGAGTCGTTGTTTCTATGCCACAGGTACAATACTGGCAGGAGAAACTGGTTGAAGACTTTAGTCTTTAGCCTCTGCGGTATGCGTTTGCATCGCAATAGTTGCTAGTTGACTCCAAAAGCTTACCAAACTCGTGGTATGAGTCTATCGACCTCCGCCGTTTGATTTACTAGACCCAAAATAATTTTGTGTCCTGTATAAATGTAGAGGTCAACAACATCAACAGACATCTGATGAAATCTTACCACTGGAATGTTGGGCATAATTTTGATTTAAACATAAAAAAATACAATAAACTTTTTCAGTAACAGATCGGTACACAACGGGAATATTCTACTGGAAAATGTTTTTTCTGCTATCCGTTAGTGCTTTCAAAAACAAACTTCACAACGGGCTTCAAAAGCTGAATGAGTGCTAAAAGCGAGTTAAACTTAAAACAAAATCTACCAATTTCAATTCTATGTATGTAGACATATCAGTTGCATAATCAAGTAAATGAATATGACGTGATTTTGTTTACAACCACGTCTTATTTTTGACGGTGTCGGCAGCTTAAAACTTAATAGTAAACGCCATAATCATAACTCAATAAGGTGCATCTTACCTATTACCCAAATTCAAAAAGGTAACATGGTTTCTGGTCAAGCAGTGTTATATAGAAGTAAGAAACATTTTTATCTAAAAATATATACGGATAACTATGTAGGTAAGTAGCGTTATATTCAATTTTCGATACAGATTCCATATCGACAAACTTTGTGGCAAAGTTAAGGCATTTCGAGCACAAATTCCCGGTAGGGGCACTTTCGGAAACAAACTTACTACATTGATTTGGATCTGGTTGTTCTGAGTAGTACCATGGAGTTAATAATTTCGTGCAGTTATAATTGTTCAGGCATAATATTACTAGCTGGTGCCTACGAGTTTGTCTTTGTAGAATAAGTACTTCGAGTAGCCTACTGTACTATACTGATTTTCATAGTTTTATTGGGTCTCCGTACAAACTTTCATCGCCCATTTCACCCCCTTTAAGATTTATTTTTGTGACAAAAAGTTGCTAAGTCCTTCTCCTAGTTCCCATCTATCTTTACACCAAAATTCATCATAATTGGTTCAGCGGTTTAGGCGTGAAAACGTAACAGACAGCTACTTTCGCATTTGTAATATTAGTTTGGATTACTTTGCATTTAATATTTTTTTCTAAACATGGTTTTCATCTTTAATAAGTAAGTTTACTCCAGGTACATGAAATAAAATACGACCCAATTTCAGATAAGAGTATGGCGTATTTTTTGCGCGTATACGCCTTAAAGGGTCAAAAAGCAGATTTCTGCGTTTGTATCGATACGAACGCGTGTTATACGAATTTACATGAAAAGCGCGTTCGAAGCTCTTCTGTATCGCGTTTTACGCTTTTGAATAGATTCAACAACTTCGCGTAGCAAGACTGAGGAAAGGGACGGGAGAGGGTCATCTGTACGGGTTCTAAGGACAAAAAATGAGATTATCTACATACCTAATCAGTCCGGTTTCACTTAAGATACGGCACACACGAGCGCATGGCCTTAAGGGCCGCGATGCCACAGGTTACTATTAATAGTAACTACGTAACAGATACATCACTCTCATAAAAAATCGAAAATACCTAGGCTATAATAGCCTGCTAAATCTTACGAATGACACCAAGCGCTCACGAAAAAGAAAAGAGGAACCTAAGCACGCGTTCAGAGAGGTGAAAATAACGTTGCCCCACTTTTGCTGTCGTGCAGAACCAAATGCTGGGGTTGTACAAGGATTGTAATGTAAATAATAGACTTGTCTGAGAACTCGCAATGTCGGCGATACATTCAGCGGTAGGCATGTATAGGCACGACCTTCTGACGGAACCCTGGCGACGCCTTCAAAGAACCCGCGTCGCTAGCGGTTCAAGCGAAGTAACCAGGCTAGTGCTTCCCAACATCATTCAATTGCACGTTCGTCCCGTCATTTGGTATCATAACAGAAAATTATTTCCACCCGAATTTCCGATCACTATTGAAAATATTTATTTATTTATTATTTGGGAGATTTACAGTAATTTTTTAATAATAAATATACGTTAAGTAACAGGTGACAGTGCTAATTCAAATCTCCACAAGTAGCTCATAAAATAGGTTATTAAGGCTTTAGTAAGCAGAGTCTAAAACATTATCATTGAAGTGTAAACAACATATTATTTTACTTTTCTTCATGACAACAAGTCGTGCGCATGATTGGTAAGTGCAGGCGCCCAAAACAGTTGCAGTGCCACTTAGAGCTTTAAAATGCAAAGATCTTATGGGCACTGCCACTTCGCCCATCACAAGTTGACAAGTCCCATGTGTCTGTAATTTCACAAATACACTTACCCTTCAAAACCGGAACGCAGTAATGCTCACATCACAGCTTGGCGGCAGAAATAGGCAACGAACGACGTCGAACTCTTTCACAAGGAGCTGTACTGCTACAAAATATATAAATAGGAGGTATATAGGTGCATTATAATTGTATTCCATTTTGATCGCGTGCTTACTAGAGGGCGCCAGGGTATTGATTGCACCCAGTGCTACATGGTCTAGCGCCGGCGCTGTACCTTATTTTAGTCGGGTCATAGAAGTGATTGCTTACTGGGCCAAAAAATTAAACACCGGTTTGTTATTTTTTTTTGTCATTGACTTGACGAGAAAAAGAATCTACGAAACATTCACTAATGTACATAACTTTTTAATGGCCAATGTCGGAATAGTCGATGCCATAACACTCCACCCCCTAACCGACTATTTGGTTCTGAGTTTTAACCCGTAAAACTCATTTTGATAAAACTCACTATTACATTATTATTTAATGACGTTTTAAGCAGATTTGATCTTTAATTATAAATGCAGTTGCAGTGCACGGATAAACTTACTCAGGTTTTTGTTGTGCTGCTGTTTATAAGTATTCTTTTTGTAAAATTTTTAATATATAAATAAATTAAAATAAAATTATATAAATACAAATTTCAACCAAGAAGCTGGAATTTCTTTACACATTTATGATGAATGCGTAAGAAGGCTTTGAAAACCAAAAGATCGCTAGGAGTCAGAAATCTTTGGGCATCTACTACTGTATTAAGAAGCCACCGACGTCGCACTGATTTCACACAGCTCTATTTCTTTATTAGATTAATTAAATTTTAATCCATATCTCCGTTAATACTACAAAATATTTTCAATTATAAAAATAAATATAAATACATTAATTTTATTATAATTCGCTATAATCTTTAACACAAAGTGCAAAGACCTATTAGCAGTTGTTGTAATACAACTGGCCAGCCTAACGTAAACTTTGAAGCCGTCAAATGATCCACATAAAGTTATGAAAAACAGAGATCATGATGTAATGGACCGACGCGGTGCTCTTATTACAGTAGACTAGTCTACCCCGAACTTTGAAGAAGTCAAATGATGTTAAGAAAGTTATAGATGTCAGGGGTAAATATAAAGTGGTCAAACCGAGCGCTCATCAAAGTAATTCCACGCTCACAAACTAAATTGCCGACAAATTGAAAAGGCGAAGATGTTCTCTGAATCTTTGTTTAGTTCATATCATTATAATAATATAATAATAAAATCTTTTACATTTCTCTGTCTGTCTGTTTTGCACAATGTTCCTTATTACATACATTACATTTTCTTAAGATTAACGAATGTCATTTCGTTTATATCTTTCGATATCTATGTATGTATAAAAGCATGTAAATTAAATAACCTACGTAATTAATTTGTACAGAAAACTTTTTGTAACGTTAGATTATTATTTTCTATGACTTCAAATCGCAAAGTGTACCTCAGCAGGCCACATGCAGGCCACTGCATTCATTACCCTGAAAAACAAAATAGACAAGACCCATGTTTCTTTCAACAGCACCTTTATCCTTCAAAAGTGAAAGGCAGTAATGCGCACATTACTTCTTAGTGGTTAACGTAGGTATTGTATGGTTTACTGAAACTACGATATCTTTACTTCTAATAAGGTAGTCAACACACTTATTAATCTTGAATCGCATTAAACCGTTAAGAAAAATCTTTATGTCCATTTTAGTAGCAGTAGAGCTTCTTTTGAAAGAATTCGTCGAGGAAAGTACTGCCACATTACATATTTCTGCCGCCAAGCGGTAATGTGAACATTACTGTGTTCCGGTTTTGAAAGGTAAGCCTGGTAAAATTACTATGGACTAGTCAAGTTACGTCGCAGGGTGACGGGCGCAGTAACAATACCCCTCAATCGCTAAGAAGCGATTTATAGCTCAGAGTGGCATTGTTCTACGTACATTTGATTCACACGCACCCGCGCCCGGCGCCACTCTGAATATGGCCTTAGGGGTAAACGTGTCGCTTACCACCAGGCGCAGGACTTGTCTGTCCAGTCACTTGGTATCATAAAATACAAATTAAAAAGAACGAAAAAGTGTGACGTACGTCAACATTCCGAGAGGAAGTGAAACGCGCAACGTGTTTTTCGTTCTTATTGTATAGACAGAAAACTTTTTCAGACCGCCTCAAGCCGATTCCATGTGATGACTCCCTAAAGAAACATAATTTGGCGATAACAACACTACGTATAACAGACAGTGTTCTTATAAAGATTTTTGGTTTCTACCTCATTTAAAAAAGGAACACTCGCTCCTAAAACTGTATTGGGCGTGAAGAACGAACAAGATCGTTCTTATTTCACATAAATCGATAGTTCTTATTGGACATAAAGTAAACATATAATTTTTTTAGACCGGCTCAAGCCGTTAATAAGTGTGACTTTGACTTTGTAATCTTTTACCTATTTTTCATCATACATTCATAACATATGTATGTATGTAGTAGGGTTCTAAGTGATAAATATAATTGGTCATTATCTTGACACTTACAGAATTAATTGGAACAACGAAGTGTTACCGCAAGCAATGTCGTGCCAAACGATTTACGTTTTTTCAAAGATTTTTCTTCGTTTTTATATAGTTTTTCATAACTTTTTTGTTTTTTTGATTTTTTTTTTTTTAATACTATAAATTGACGTGACGAACAAGTTTGCGCCTGATAGTAAATTACACGCCTGTCCATAACAGTTGAAGTGCCACTCAGAGCTTTAAATCGCAAAAATCTCAGGGGCACTGCCACTGCGCCCGTTACTCTGAGAGATAACTTGACAAGTCCTATGTTCCCGTAATTTCACCAGCACCCTTACTCTTCGAAACCGGAACACAGTAATGCTGATATTGCTGGTGGAAGGTAAAGTGGCAGTACTACCCTAGACGAATTCTTTCACAAGGAGCTTTACTGCTACTAAAATCAGAAATTAAAGAGACAAAACTAGCATGGATAATAGTCTGATATGTATTGGATAATTAGATGCTGATAAACAGTTAACGTGTCAATCACCATTATCATAGTTTTTGCAAAAATGGCACCTGAGGATTTTTTCGTTGCTTTTGATAGTTTGTCCTAAGATATACTTGTAAAATGGAAACTTTTGCTGTTTTGCTTGTTGTTGTTGGGGAATTATAGTAATAAATCACAACAATTTATTATGGTGCCCTGCGGTGACAAAATAAAAAAAAATCTTTAGGTGAAATTTTCGCAAAAACTATGCTCACGTGGGCTGACACGTTATTACTTATCAGCATCCAATCATCTAATAAAATCTTGAAAATTTCGTATCCTGGTATGCAGTGAAATGAATAACATTTACAAAAAACCACAATGGCACCTGTTTATAGACATTACGAAGTACTGTCAGTGAATATAATGAATGTAATGCGTTCACATTATTTAATGTAATTAATCCCCAACCAAAAGCATTCTTCATATTATTAAAGTATGTTATTTACTAGCGTATACAATATGCATGTGACAAAGCTTTTGTGTTATAATTGAAAGTTTAAATCGTATTAAATCGCGTATCAAAATAGTTTACGGTAATTTAAACGTGTTCAGGCGGACATTTGGTTTTGAGTTGAAATTGTCTTTTTATTTAATTTCACGGATCTGAAAGGTCGTGTTAAATGTTTTAATTTCGAGATATTGTTTTTAACTGAATTTTTTTTATCGGGGCGTTTGAAAAAAATAAACATTTAAGCTTGAAACACACAGAGAGCGGGTGCGGTTGTAGGACAGGCGCATGCGCCTGCGCTCGGTGTTTTGTCGTCCATGTATGTAAATACACGTTATTAGACACGTCGCGACCCCGACCCGATACGCGCCCGACCCGCACCCGCTCTCTGTATGTTTCACGCTTAAATGTCAGTAATGTATCCACTAGAGAACCACACCAACCACAGCAACAGAATTTTCTCCTGTACATTACCCAGAACATCCAGCCCAGATTCAATTCAAAGTTCATTTCACAATTTGGTGGTTGGGAGTGAAACTTGAGACCTCATTTTACTGCCCAGTGTAAACCGTTGGGCCACCGAGGACGCATAAAATGTTTTGACGATGTTGTTATATATATATTTTCAATATTATTTATGTAACGTTATAATTTGGTTTTTCTAGCTCATTTGTAATCTTTGTATTGCTTTAGATACGTACATTAGCCACCTGTTTCCCATTAGGGTAGGCAGAGACAACGGACCTCCACCGCGTATTAGTCTGTTTTGAGAGAGAGAGATATATATATATACATATATATAAGCATTCGCCTTGTATTAAAAACAAAGAATTCTGCGCGAATTTAAAATCCCGGTTCTTCGTTCGGAAAATTAAAATACTAAGTCTAGTACTACGAATTCTTTTTTTGTTCACAAAACTGGATATAATTTTAAAATAAAGTTAAAGCGTTTGATACTTGATGTGAACACAATAATCAAATTTCATTAACAAAAAGGGCATAAATGACAGTATTGAGAAAAATGCATCTAATACTTATGAGAAGACAATAAATAAAACAAAACCTATACCTATCTCAGCACAGTTAAAATAACGTTTATTATTTTTATTATACTTTTCAATTTTAAACATTTACGCCAGCACAAGTACATCACTTGAGTACTATGAGTAGTGTGCGCGCAATTACGCGAGCAAATAACTTCTCGGCGTATAATTTTCCAGTCTGCACCCCGCGTCTAGCCGTCATGCTTTTATTTCTGTGACTGTACTTTTTACTTTTAATTGCGCACAGTGGTTCGTTCACTTCACTTTAGGGCACAAAATCATTTATGAAACATTCTATACGGAGATTTTTTTAGTAATATTATGAATTGTTTAGAGGATTTAACTAAACATTGAATGGTAGGGAAACATTTCACATGAATTAAAATTTATAAAATATTTTTTTTATTTTCATGTGAATACTTGCGCTCAACCTTGACGTACTAATTTTGGAAACGTGTTCGTAATGTTTATCTTGTATTAAAACCAGGATACGATGATATAATTATCATTAATAAATATAATTGTCTTGATTAATATATTACCTCTACGTTGATATTTATAAAATTAATTAGCACAAAAAAATGCTACCGCTAACAATGTTCTGTCATGTGTTGGTATCCGAGTCGTGTCATATATCAATCCCAAACAAAGTCACAAACCAAACCGTTTTAGCGAATCTTTTTTAGTTTGTCATTTTTAGTCAAAAATGAAAGAGACAAAGCTATGAATCAGTAGGGATAATTATTTATCGGATATGTATTTGGATAATTATAATGATAGATATCGAAGAAAATAAATATCTTTATAATTTCGAATCCTGATTAAAACTGTCGTCCCGTCTAACTGGAATGGACTTAACTTGGATAGTTATTTATTTAGTTTGATTCAGAATTTCATATCAACATCGTAAATTATACCTATTAGTGATTAGAAGGACCAGGAGTATCATAGGATAGGGTTTAGGCGAAGCATCACGCTAGCCTAATATGGGTTGGACCTTTCCATGTCTCCAAAGGTATAAACTAATTTGTACTCATTGACTAGGTAATGAAACTTATTTTTGCTTGCAGGTAAATTTGAGCACCCAGCGGCGGGGTTCAACATGGGCTACCTCGTGGCGCCGTACCCGTACCCCAACGGTGGTGCCCATCCGCTACCCGTCTCAATGGTAAGTTTACTCTTGTAAATTAGAAATTATGTAATATTTTTTTTACTACACTTTAAAAATTAAAGATAGCCCAGAGCTCTAATGCGTAATGTATATATATGGCTTTATTGTTAAAATTATGAGGATGGCAAATTAGGAGATGCAAATTATTTTCATTAACCGAAAAATAAAAGTTATAATATGTAAAGAAATCTGTTTTTAGTGGTAATAACTTATTATTATATCTATTGTATATACCTACATTTATTACATAGGCACAATATTATATTATGACGCGATGGTATCCTAGTAACCAGAAAGTTAATTTGACGCATTTATGGCCATATCAAATTTGTGCCGGTGCCACTGTGCGTTCTACAAGGGACGAAACTGTCATTAGTGTTTATCCGCTCTATCTTTTGCAGTTTCTTTTTTTAAAAATTGATTCGTAAACAAATGAGAATGTCCTGAAGGTATACGGTTTGTCTCTACTTTCTTCTGGATAGCCCACCAACTTGACCCAATATGTACTACAAAAACACAGAAAAGTCTAATATTTATTTTTAATGTTTTTACAACCATGATATTCATCAATTTTTTTTTGGTGAAAATACACCACTGGATTGTTATTGGTACAAAGATCGAACAAACGTTGAAGAACAACCCATTCGATCCGACTGTACTCGAACCAGTGTCTGTTGCCTCAACGTGGCTACCGCTCTTATCAACTGAGCTGTAATAAATATTAATAGCAAACTAGTAGAGTATTTTTAGGAAACATCGTGATATTTATATCTATAATAAGAAAAATCTCATCATCAACTTACACGCATCCATTGCTGGACATAAACCTTGAGCACGCCAACTCCCGGTCTTGCGCTGCGCGCATCCAGCCGCTGCCGGCCACCTCTCCCAGGTCGTCCGTCCATTTTGCCTCAGGGCGTCCTACACTACGTTTTCCTTGACGTGGTCGCCAATCCAGAACAAATTTGCTCCATCGGCGGTTTAACCTCCTTCAGACATGCCCGCTCCACTGCCACTTACGCTTATCTACTGGTTTTGCGACATGTGTACCTTACTTTAGGTCTCGTCACGCACATCTCTTTTTCACCCTTATTACATTAACATAAGCTTTTTCTTACCCTCGCCATAACAGCCATGCTTACACGATACAACGTCAATGAGAAACTAAAATAGGCTTCTATTAATTATTGAAAACCACACGGGAATTACATACTCACTATTGTATACGACGACGCAAAAGTTGTCCTATTCGTGACCGATATCCACATATATCGACGTAACCGACTCTATTAAGATATAAATGCAAGTTTTCAACTTTAGATATGTTTATTTTCAAAAAATTCTTAAACAAATAAACAGCTACCGCAATGGTTCCGGATAGTTTAATTTAACTATTTTTATTACAAAATTTCCAAGTAATAACTACGCCACGTGCCGCGCTGGGATTCGAACCTGGGACGCCGGAAACGGTAACACAAACATTTTTATTTCTGTCTTCATCCTGTGTCTGAACTATTGGGTATCAGCTGGGTAGATACAAACAGAGATGGGTAATTTATTTATAGAGAGCTTCATGTGGTTTTGTACAGTAGTGGATTATGAAACAACAGGCTATAGAAGAGATCCGAACCTAGCTGTGGAACGTACATTTTAGCGAAATTTACTTTTAAAATACATTAGATATTTGTTTCAAATCTACAAAGCATTAAAACCAACGGTACTATTGTTATTCTAAAAAGAAATGAACATTCCCTAATTATGATGTTATTTATAGTTCACTCATTCTTTTCGCATCATTAGTGTGATAGAAATAAAAGTTGCGCAGAAGAAAAATCAAATTCTAAAACAAACTTAAATCAAGCCCGCCGTTGAAATGTAAGCCCGGCCGCAGTGAAAGGAGTTCGAAAATTTTAAATTCAAAATTGAGTGAATGACAGCTTAAAAATCGAACATCAACAGTCGTCGGCCTCTCCACACGTCGATATCGTTCGATACCTACCCCTAGTACGCATGCACGCCGCGCGCCATTCAAATCCTTTGGAGCGCCATAAGAAGAAACGAAAAAAGAATCCACCGCGAAAATATGAAACTTGAAACGCAACAGGTGGACATACAGCCGTCTCATTCTTATCTACACGATTTTAAGTCTCGTCTCTGTTGTACGAAGCCGCCCCTATGGTCGCCGCCCCCGCTCTGGGGCGGGAAATTTAAATAAGGAGGGGATGGGATGGAAATGCTTTTCTTTTTGCTCACGGGGTGTGTTTTAAAGCTTTGTCTGGGTGAATGCGGCCAGCAATTTCGGGGTCGCTTGGGTACGCTCCGTCTCGGGATTGAAAATCGAATTGATTTTTTTTTCTTTTAATTTATTACGACATTCCTATTTTATATAAAATCTTCTTTCAGTTACAGATACTTCGCCGAGATAATTTTAATCTGTAGAAACTTGAAATCAAATCTTGCTCGTCGTTTTCTTCGAAAAGTATTGTTTAAATCAATTTACTTTTGTCTTTTTTCAGTTTTATATTACTAAGTACGTTTCTTCAGCTAAGTTTATTTTTGTTTTAGAAATTCGATGTAGCAAAATTTTAATTGATTCTGCATACTTGTCAAAATAGGCACACATCAACATCATAAACCTAGTAAGGTGTAAGGTCCCACTGTTGGGCACAACAAAATTAAAAAAAAAAAAAAAAAAAAAAAAAAAAACAACCAATTTAAACCAATAGTTCCCTGGTCCAGTGCGGGTTGAGGACTTTACACGTTTGCCGAGGGTTTAACTTTCTTATTATGTATTTCTTATTGCATATTTCATGACAATGTTTTCCTTCACCGAAAAGATAATGGTAAATTTAAAATTTATTTCGCACTTACATTCAGAGAAACTCAGAGGTGCGAGCCCAGATTCGAATCCACGGCTTCTGGTTGAGAGGTGGCAGGTCAAACTATTAGGCTACTACGGCTTTTGAGACATAATGAGCACTATAGTAATGTGAAATATACTCCTGGACACATAATTCGAGCTACCTCGCATTTTTGTCGTAAAGAGTTAGTATACAAAAATAGTGTTATCATCGAAGAAAAAGTTGTCCCCCGGTTTTGCAAATCCAAATTCCCAACAAGGACTCATGGAAAAGACGTTTAGTTAGTTCAAAATTGCATAATAGTTTTTGATCAATCAAACATTGTTTAAGCTTAGGGCACTTAATACTGAAAATGCGTGGTGGCTCCAATTATGTGTCCGGAAGTGTATATATTAGGCAAGGACTAAGGTTTTCGTTCCGGGTATCGTGTTCACTAACATTTCGGGAGTATCGCCGCTTTTTTGAAGTTTTCGAGGCGTTTTTGGTCTCGGGACCAAGTCACTTAAACACTTAAACAGTAAACAGTCTGGTTACATGGACATGACAAAGTTGTAGAGTGGAGCTTAGTATAATCTGTGAAGATTGAAAAGCGATAACAACAAAATCAGTTTATCTCTATCTGAAACTACATTAAACGCCCATTGTTTCTTACGTTCCCACTAAAAAATTTAAAAAAGTTATAAATATTTTTTATTTTATAACACGAGTTAATAAAGTACTTGATTAAAATGTCATATTGTGATATACTTTCGAAAACCTCGTTTTTCCCGGAATTTTCTAGACCTCACCGAGTATCGATTTTTTCCCCGGACGCGAAATTGCAACGAGACCAAAGCCTCAGTGTGTACCCCTGTTGTCTTGCGTAAAAGTATTCATTTCTTCTACTGACAACACAAACATTAAAGCCAAAAATCATACTAGCACCACATTTCAGAGTTCAATGTATTGAGGCCACACACATAACTGACACTAGCTTTAAATGCACAGAAATTCATTCAAAAACTTTTGTTGAAAAGTTAGACCATGGTCCTAGATTAGACGCTTATAGAAGTGCTGCTGTGACACCAATATTTGCAAGTGCAGCCGCAGCGCCACTGTTGTGACTGTAATTTTGCAATGCCTCATACTATACGCAACGCAGTGACACCGCTCAGAGTCGCAACACCGATGCTACGCATCTTGTGGCATCGCTCTATCGCGCGGCAGATGTGCCAAAGTTGCGCCACTACAAGCGCCTAATATGAAAGCGCCCTTATGGTGATTTTCCATTCAACCTCGTTAGATAAAAAAACCTAAAAACCCGTAATCGATTTATCAAAATAAGTATGACACCACTTAGACGGTGTCAAGTCCTAAATACGTGATGCAATCAGTCAATCAAAATAATTAGCGTAATCAATCAAACGTTTATCGCAAAATTAATCATTGATTAATGCGTTTTCAACGTTAGTATTTAAGCGACAAATAATTTTAAAGAAAACCGAATTGTGTTTATTGGTAATATTCGGCTTTTGAAAGAAATGTAAAAATTTAAAAATGCGATTTACGTTCGATGGGAAAGGGTGGATATTTGAAAATCGAAAGCTGATGCAGTAATTATTCCAGCATCTTCCGTTCAATATTTTAACTAAATTCGAGAATAAATTGAATAAATTTCTTAATCGAACCGATTGGAATAGTGTCATACGGACCTTTCGGTAGCAACAGAGGTCCTTATGAAAGAGTTCGTCCAGGGAGTTACTGCCAAATTACCTATTTCTGCCGCCAAGTAATGTGAGTATTATAGCGTTCTGATTTTGAGGGGACATGGGATTTTTCAACTCATGTCTCAAGGCGACGGGCGCACGAGCAGTGCTTATCAGATCTTGATGATTGCAAGCTCTGAGTGGCACTGCAACTGTTATGGACAGGCGTGTTGCTTACCATCAGGCGTACGACTTGTTCGTCCCGTCACTTAGCATTATGAGGAAAAAATTACGCACCACTAACAAACAACATGCAATCTTATTGCTACATAGGAATCTCTGTATAAAATACATAATCAGAGAGCGCAGTAAATGAAAATATATATATATATAAAAAAATCAAAATTCTTAATTATAATCATTGAAGAAAAAAGACAGGGATGTAAAAAAAATAGTTATTTTAATATGTAACCTATTTATTTAAAACCTTATTTTGGTTTGTTTGAAAAACAAATATAGGTACGCAATTTAAATCCGGAAAAATAGTTTCATTTCCTACTTTTTATGTATTCCTTTTTTTTAATGTTAACCCGGCGCTTTGTTAAAAAAAGATAAAATCGCGATAAAAACTGTTACCGCCCAAAATCGAGGTACAACTAAATATTTGTTGTAAATCAAGTTTTATACAATCTGAATGATATTCTTATAAAAACTTCTGTATTGGCCCTTTCTGTCCACGATGAGCAATGGGTTAAAACCCGGTTAAAATCCGGGCGGGTTATTAGAGTTTTTGCCCACTGCCTATCTCTGGTTTCGACTACTTGGGTAAACTTTTTAGGCACAACAATGGAATTGGGCCCTTCACCACTGGAATAGTCAGTCTTGTCTTAATCTGTACACCTTATCAAGACCACGTAGAACAACCGTGAGTAGTCACCCGACTCAAATGACGGCTAACGGTATTTTATTACCATGTCGTGGTTACAAAAAAAAACAGTAAAATCTGCTAAAAATCCTGTTTAACTGTCACAAAGACTTTTTTTGATTGATAGAAAAATTTAAAGAACCACTGTGCATTATAGTTAAGTTATAAAACACAGTAGAACTAAATTACGTAATATTTTTTTCTTATTATTGTCAGAATTGTGTTAAATAAAAATTTAAAAAGTTAAATAATAATAATAAATATGGCCTCAGTACTTTCCTTCAAACTTTCTGCCTAACATACTTTTATTAACAAATAAATCATTTACATACGTAATTAACCTGTAAATCTACGAAATACTGTAAAAAAGATTTTTATCTTTTTTTATAATATCAAGTTACGGGACGAACAAGTCGTCGGCCTGGTGGTAAGCGACACGCCTGTTCATAACAGTTGCAGTGCCAACCAGAACTTTACATTGAGAGCACTGCCACTGCGCTCTTCACCCTCCGTAATTTCACCAGCACCCCTACCCTCCAAAACTCCAACGCAGTAATGCTCACATTACCACTTGGCGGCATTACTTCCCCGGACGAACTTTTTCACAAGAAGCTCTACTGCTACTTGATGTCTATTAACTATACTTGTAAGCGAGTAATTGAAGCAATAAATAATAATGTTCCAGGCAACCACAGCAAATGCCTGGTCTCGTACTAGTGAATTCCCAGTACTATGAGAACCAGAACAACGGAATTCACTCTGAGGCACTTCGCAGAACTGACCAGCAGTAGTTTAGAAAAGTTCATTTCCCATATTAGACTTACCCGGAATCAAACTTGGGACCTGCTCATCCGCTGCCCAGATTGCAAACCGTTGGGCTACCTACGTCGCCTAAAAACGAAACTAAGTCCTACAAGTTACTTATTGCGCATCATTAATGTAAGTTAAGTTAATCTTAAAATAGTTAGTACAAGCAAGGTTTTTTCTAATTTTTCTGTTAACAAAAAGACCATTCTAATTCTTCGATACGTTAATAATTCCGGCAGGGAAAATCATTACACACGCCCCGGTAATTCGGATTCCGAATAACCACCCTCCCCATCCCACACTCTACTACCCTACTCTCACCCCCACGCTGCATCTCATTTTCAACTCCAATATCTATTCCATAGCTTAAATCTTCCAAGCGACACGCAACTGTAAGACCAAGTTTTCAAAGTCCATAATCCAACGATAAAATACTTAAAGGACGGTTATTCCAATTGTAGCTTTAGTTCTAGGAGTTAAAGAAAGATTTGATTTAAAAGGAAAAGAATAATGGAGTAGAGGGGTTGGATTTTCCTTTATATTTTTTCGTGAATTTTTTATTTAAAGAAAGGGATAAGATTTTAATGTGGGCGCTCTTATTGTGAGATGTACCCTCTATTGTTGGGAGATCTTGATGCGTATGGGGTTTCCGCTTAAGGTATTTTGTATGGAGATGTCTTCGGGACATTTGTAATGATGTCTTTGGATTTATCCGATACCGTTTTTATTCGGATTTTTCGCATTTTCTTTGTGGAGGAACTTTTTTGTTTGCTTAACATGAAACATGACGGGGAAAGTATGAAACAATGGCTTTTTCTGGGTAAGGCCTTGGATTTAGGCCTCGGGTGTATTTGCTTAGTGGATTAGGGTGGAACAGAGTGTTGTCAACTCACATCGTTTGTCACCTTATTAGCTGGAGTACCTGACATACACTTCCGGACACATAATTCGAGCCACCACGCATTTGCAGTATTAAGTGCCTAAACAATGTTTGATTGATCAAAAACTATTATGCAATTTTGAATCTAGTTTACTAAACGTCTTTTCCATGAGTCCTTGTTGGGAATTTGGATTTGCAAAACCGGGGAAAACTTTTTCTTTGATGATAACACTATTATGCACAGAAAAAAAGGATTTCTACTAATAAGAAAGAGCAATTTCTCAAAATATTTGCTAATTCTGAAAAAATATTTATTAAAAGTAATAAAATATTGTCACTACAAAAATACTGCTTATCTTTTTCTAATACAATTTTACTCTTAACTTTATTCTAACTTTGAGACAAATACGTTCACTTCAAGATTTTATTTCATTTCTAATCAATTAATTGGACATTACTTATATCAAGAAATTTTTACCTCTTACATCAAATTTAAATAATCTTAAATGAATTCAAAATATCTTGGGTGTATTTTAAGAAAATATATTCTTAAACAAAAAAAGAAGTAGTTTTCTATTCAGATTAATATTCTAAATTCTAGAGTACATTCTTAAAGCAACATTTCGTTGCGTTTTCATAGTCAATCTAGTCGTGACATGTCGCCGAAGGCGCACGCGGTAACGATTACTTTTACTTGTGCTTGTAATCATAAAAATCATAAACAGTCATTTATCCAAAGAAACAATACGTAGTATCTCTAGTTTGTTAGGGTGTTCTTTATAGTCATAATTCAAGAAATTTGGTTACAGCATGAAATCAAACTATATACACTTGTAACAAGCATAACATGCAATTAGTTCCATCACGCCACTGCTAGATGGCATTAGATGTACTCTGAAACGCGCTATCGTTTTGTTAACTTCAATAGTATAAAGTCATCTCATATATTTAGAATTGTTAGTGCTTTCTGCCGCTGTAGCATTTATACGGCACTGGATGGTCCTCAAGTATTTGAGAAGATTCCATATTTCCATCCTATTTCTGCTACTTTGAGGTTTGGCACTGTTGGGTCCATAACCCTGTAAATTTATCCTTTTTGATATTAGAAAACATAAATCTTCAGTCAAATAATTAAGTACCTCTCAATTTTTCATTCTTTTTTTTTTTCAAATCAAAATCGGACATTTCTAGTAACAAATAAATATTTTGTTGAATCTAGAGTGGCTTTGTGACTTGAAGTAAATTAATTTGCTCTTGGATTAAATATTTTTGTCTTGTAACGAAAATACACTTTTGAGACGTTTTTTTACTATTATCAAGTAATTATTCTCTAGCGTCTATAGGGAGAGAATCGTTTTGTTGGATTTAATAAATTTGTCTTCATAAAAAGAATTTTGTCTTTTTCTAAGTAATCTGTTTTTACCGTGTGTATTCTAGCCCTTTACGACAAAAATGCGAGGTGGCCCGAATTATGTGTCCGGGAGTATATTTATCTCAATTGAGCAAGACGTACTTACTATCTATGTGTAACAATCGCGAAAACCTAAGAACTCCATAGAATATTTTCTACAAATTTAAATGGGACCAATACTGAGGTATCCTCGCTCCAACAAATAAGAATCATCAAAATCGGTTCACAAATTTATCACAGAGTTATCGCGTAACATACATACAGTCGAATTCAGAACCCCTTCTTTTTTTGTCAAAAGTCAATGTGCTGTGTAGCAATTTCTTCCAGGCAACTTTAGGATAGAAATTTCGGATATGCAAAACTTATTGATGGAACATGATTGACTAAACTTAAAACTCATTATCAGAGACACAGTACGTTCATGAAAGTTTAATTTGTATTATGAGAATAGTGCTTTTTTTCTGGAAAAACAAAGAAAATTGTGATAAATTTATATAACATTAAGACGAGGACTCAAAATAGACGGACCATTAGCAAGGTGGGTGATGACAGGCGGAGCAAGACGTCGACTGGTTGGTGGCTAAGGATGGGCAAAAGAAGCGTCGGGCGATGAGTCGACGACATAGTGCGCGTATTACAGGTCAATATGCATTTGTCCGAAATAACAATTGCTGTCAAATGAGTAATTAAAAGACGCATGATGCGAATGTAGCCTCCTAATTCACATAATATTTTAATTTGATCGAGTATTACTAATTTGACAGTAATTGTTTCGGGCCGAGAACGAGATGTAGACCCCCAGGCCCGTAGTGGACGGCACAAACTTCTGAAGGCCTATACCCAGTTATGAGTGAGATCAGGCTGTGGATGATGATCTTGTTCAAATGGGGCAATGTATACATTTCCATAATTCCGGTTGATATTGAAAATTTGCCATTTACGAGATTAAAAACTACATCTTTTGCTTGCTGGATGACAAAAATCCTCGGTTGTGAACCGTTTAGCTCATAAATGTTGTGAATTATAACTGTGTACAAAGAACAACCCATAGAGTTTCTTGCTCATTCTTCTCAGGGTAATCTGCCTTAAGAATGAGCAGTAGAGTTTAATCAGTATGACGATTTCAAGTGTAATTTGCTCACTTATGAAGTAAAGATTATTGAAATGGAAGTTTGAATTAGATTATTACGGTAGCAGTGTACTCTTTGTTACTGCATATTTATACACTTTTCAAAGCCTACTGCCAATCATTCTACACGAACAGCCTGTGATATACTAAATAATTACTTAGTGCCCTACGGGTTCAAAACAATAATGGATTTAGAATATTGATGGAGCTGCCCCGCTTTTGCAGTGCGTCTACTATGTTTGCAGAGGCGCGGTTTGCTATCATTGAAACCTTTAACTCGCAACATTATCAGAAACAAAATTCTTAATTTTCTTGCTTCAGGTACATAGCATTCTTTATTATTTAGTGTCTAAATGGTTTGTTGTGGTTTACTTACAAAAAAATATTCCTGAGTTATTACTTTTTTGTCTTAAAAGTACCAATTTTTTTAAGTACTGTTTAAACATTTTTTGCATAAGCTGCTATATTTAGTTACGCAATTAGACTACTAAGTTTTTGAAACATATTAATACCTACATGAAATATTGTAGTTGCGTCCAATAAATAAATAAATTATCAGTAAAAAAACAGCCTCATTACTCAGGTCATAACTGATAGATATGACCTGCCTTACTTACTTGCCTACCTTACCTTACTTAGTATGATCAAAATATATTAAATACTGTAAATTAAATTTTATATCATAATTGACATAAATTAATGAATAGAGGTGATAAAATAACATTGTAAGTGTTTTGTAACCAACACCAGCATCCATTCGGTGACAGGGGAGTTATATTATGCTATAATATCGTAAAGAATTTTTGCATGTCAGAAATGGCGCAACATGCTTGTGCTTATGAGACCAAGTACCTACTATGTACTTTTACCACCACATTACCGTGTTTGCTTGCAAATAAACCATATTCAATTCATTTCACGCGTTATGAAATCTTTCATTCAAGTCCTGATCGAATACTCTCATAAGAGTCCATTGGGTCGCGATGCGAGTTAGAGATATTAGCCTGCCACTTTTTATAATATTTGTGTAACTTTTTATACTATTATATATTATTATTACCACTAACCTAGTCTTTAAATTATTTTTGTGTACTATCACCATTGGATCTTAAAAAAATGTAGTTGTCTGAATACATAATTATATTATTGTACTACTCAGTTCTTGGATATTGAACTACGGCCCCACACTACACAGATATTTAATATAAGACCCTGTTCACACGCTAAGTAATTTGCTCAAGACTATGATTATGTGTTTTTAAATAAAAATGACTAATAAATTCTAACAAAAGCTTTGTGTATAATATCTGTCAGGAGCTAATTAGTATTCCGCCCACATACGAGCAAAACCTACCGGAAGCTAGGCCACATTCCCCGTCTTCGCCTGCCCTTGAACCTTAACAATTGGATGGGCATTTGTGGTTAGAGTTGTAAGCTGTAGCGGTAGGGATTCCAATGTCAAAAAGATTAGCAAAAGATAAGGGAAATGTGGTTCACCCAAGACCATCTTGCTAATGCAAGATGGTCTTGGGTGAACCACATCTTCAATTGCATCTTGCATTAGCAAGATGGTCTTGGGTGGATGGATGGATATAATTATATATCTAGTGTCAAAAGTAGAGAACTTTCTAGCTAAATACGCGTCATTTCGAACTAAATACGCGGGTTGATGTACTGCCCAGAACGAAAACCCATTGTAAATTGGTCGTATCGGGAATCGAAGGAAAATCGAGATTAGTAGTGTTGTAGTAGGTATAAACACAGCCAGAGCACTTCAACCTACTCAGATTTTTGTGATTTAAAGGACTAAGTGGCACTGCAACTGTTGCGATGGACAGGCGTGTCGCTTACCACCTAGCGCATGACTTCGTTCCGTCACTTTCATAAAAAATAAGAATAGCGAGCGTTAACTGGTTAATTTACGAGTTCCTTAGACTCCGCTATCTCTCGAAACTTAATTCCTCGATTTGTTGACTAAATCGGAAGTCCGTAACACAATTAAGTCCTCCTTGTCGGTGCTGTTTGGTAGCAACACGTACTGCCTTTGTAATCGCCGATCGTGTCGATTGAGCTGTATTGATTTCATTTCATGTGGATACTATTTCTACAACCCATACTTTCAAAGCGAAATAGTTCCAAGGGAAGACATTCGGGATATGACACTAAATTATATTGATATATCGAAACCAACTGAGCTTACAGAGGCCTGAGTGTAAATTTGTAATAATTCAAACTTAACTACCGCGTTTGCGTTAAGTTTTTTATTTAGCTCTTAATCATCTATTTATAAGGTTTAAATTAAAATCATAATGCAAACGCGATACTTAAGTTTACAAATTTGAAACTTACACTAATGCCACAGATCGAGTGAGCACACTTTACGAATTTCTCTAAGTGTTTATTGTAGATCTTTTGTATTGATTTTTTTTTCGTAAGCAACTTTACGGCCAGTACCTTTACATTAAATGAAATTATTATTTGAGTACGAATGACGTCACGGATCCACGTTGCTACGTCTCTTTGAATTTCTAGTCAACAAATAGCTTTGTCACTACACTTTATACTTTGTATCATCAATCTCTTCTACTGTTGTGAAAGTGTCTCGCTCAGGGACATATCCTACCAAGAATGGTGACGTCAGATGCGTCCGAAAGATTTGATCTTTCTCAGACAGGTACTGATTTTAATATGAATTTCGCGGCACCATGTTGCCGACCGTTACGGCATAACTAATTAATAATTATTATTATTTATTTACTCAAACTTCTTAAGACTCGATACTACCTCAGCTAGAATTAAATTTATTCCTGTACGAATACGGTTCATTTTGCTTGGGCTGAGTGGCAGAGACACGGACCGCATTTAAGAATTAATTTTTTTTAAAGCCATTTGAAAGATGCGTATCGTATACTATACGTGTTCTATTTAGTTCAATTGATATAAAAAAATCATTGGTATATGTAAAATATCTTTTGAATACAGCGGTTTTCTAGTCAAATTTCGAGATAAGTTTGTTTTTTTTTCTATCGTGAAAATTTTCAGGAATCATATTTTCACAGCGTTTAGTAATCAGTGTATATCCTCAACTTTACTATGTATTTTTTTCTAAAGTAATTGATTCAACACTTTCACTGTTATTTGAACTTTATTTCAATTGTATAACGTACAAACTAGATACGAGACAAAACAGAGATTGGGCATCATTCAAAGAATTCACGGTAATTCCCGTAGCTCAGCTATCTAGCTTGTACATTACATAATTGAAATAAAGTTCAATATTATATGTACAATTATGTTGTCACTATTGTGAGATACTCGAGTCTATACTAAGCAAATAGAGGTCTATTACAGTTCAAATACATCGTTGCTTGCGCTTTAAAATCACTACAGTGATACGATATTTATTATTTTATAATACTACAGCGGTAGGTACGGCAGACGTAAAGCTGTTCGTTAAATTTAACGACGTATTTGTATTAAATGTCTTTTGATGTCTTTTTGATCACGGCGTTGATTTTTATCCTGAATGATTTTTATTTATACGAGGCCGAATGGAATAATTGTATATTAACGTTTAGAGTGAGTTTTTAAGTTGCCATTTTTGTGCAGAAACTTTGTAATGTCAAACTACAGGGATGATGAAGTCATTAACAAAGAATTCTCAGCTTGAATATGGAACATTTAAAAAGTCTGTAATTTGAATAACAGTTTATATTTAAGTTTTTCTTATCAATGCACCCCGCGCTAGCAGTAGCGCCATCCTTATTTATTACTTTAACTAAACGAATATTATGTAGGAGAGCGACGGTTGCTTCTCAATTAGAAAGGTCTACGGTTCCAAAACCCAGTGGTGGCATGTACCTGAATGAATGAAAGAAAGAAAAAAATATTTATTTGACTACATAAATCTAGAAAACTCGGATCCACTTCGGATGGCGCTTGTGCACGAAGTCCGATTCGCATCCAAGAAAGTACGAATATCGCTTGTACACTTAGGGATAAAATGGTTCTTGTGACATTTCAGACCGCCATTTCTCGGATTCGGACTAAGAGTCAAACGGTCTAAGAATATACTCATGACTTTAATTTAATTATATTGAAATTCAATTAATGAAATTTTTTTGATCACATTCAATTAATTACAATAATTAAAAACCATAATTCGGTGCGTACATTGGTGAACCTTTAGTAACAACAACCTCTCGCTAAAAGTGAAGAAAAAACATCGTGATACCAACTGCATGTTGAAGACAACTCACAACCTATGGAACACAAATAAACACGCCATACGGCTATGACCTGAATTTTTCTTAGAAGAGACCGATAGTAGAACATGTACTTTGTATCGATTTCTTAGGTTTTCAGGATTGTTATACATAGGAATGTTAGTTTTAAGTAGCTGTAGAGCTCCTTGTGAAAGAGTTCGTCCAGGGAAGTATTGCCACCTTAATATGAGCACTACTTCGTTCCGGTTTGGAAGGCTTAAGGGTGTTGGTGAAATTACAGGCACATGGGACTTGTCAACTTATGTCTCAGGTTAAGGCGCAGTGGCAGTGCCCTTCAGGTCTTTGCAATTTAAAGTAGTGGTACTGCAACTGTTATGAACAGGCGTGTAGCTTACCGTCACGCGCATGGCTTGTTCGTCCCATCGCATGATTTATGAAAGAAACAATTTTTTCGAATCTAATTATTTGTTTTTCCAAATAACCCAAAGTGAGTCAGCCGTGACCATGAGTCCTGTAAAGGGCCCGAAAAGTTGGTTTGAAAAACAAATGTACCCGATTTAGATTCGAAAATATTGTTTAATTTCCTTTTATGGATCTAGAATGAAAATTATATTTCCGTTACCACACAGAGGATCATTTATTATTCCATAACTTAGCTAAATTTTTTGTTCATACTTGTTGAACGACAGCACGGAGTTGCATGAACAGATGACGTCTTAAGCAATCAGTTTTCCAAAGGGGTAGCTTTCGCAGGGTGCGGGGTATATAATACTTTTAAAAGCGCATTCCCTTAAGGCTTTGTCGTCGATCTCATTGTGCCGCTAGATGCGCTGCGGAACTGAATAGAAGGGACACAGGAGTTAGTTCTATATGCTTTTATTCAGAATCATTTATTTTTTTGTAAAATGACTCTTCTAATTTGTTATATCTTTAAATTCATAATGAAAATACGAGATACCGGTAGTAAACCTTGGGTGCCTGAAACACAATTGACTAAATTTCGCTCCATGAAAAAAAGCTACAAAACTTCAACTCAATTTTCATTTTTTTAGTAGGTTATTTTTTTATGATACCAAATAACGGAACCACCTAGTCATGTGCCTGGTGGTAAGCGACACGCCTGTCCATAGCAGCACTAAACTTAAGTAGGACGTAGGACTAAAACCAATGCATGCAATGCATAAGTCACTATTAATACATTATGTAAAGATTTTTTTTAACTTGTATTTCTGAGAGGTGGGAACCTGGTGGCCTGACGCACAGACATTTTTATGCTTAGTTTAGGCATCAGTCTCCCACAAAATTATCCTTACCAATACTTAACGCGTAAAGTGATCTAGCTATAAGTAATATGTATTTTGTGGAAGAAAAAGAAACTTTCTTATTATTATTACATGCTATGTGTAGCTTATCAATTTAAGCATTAAGCATAGCGAAGATCTGTACGACACTGCCACTGCGCCCGTCACCTTGAGACATAAGTTGACAAGTCTCATGTGCCTATAATTTCACCAGCACCCTTACCTTTCAAAACCGCAGCAATGTTCACATTACTGCTTGGCGGCAGAAATAGGTAAGATGGCAGTACTTCCCTGGACGAACTCATTCACAAGGAGCTCTACTGCTTCTAAAATCAACATTATCATCTTTCGGTAAGACTATTATTAGAGAAATTGCAATGAAATTTTTTCACCCTTGTTCATAACGAATATGTCAGGGAACTAAACATTAGTAAGTAAGTAAGTAGTAATAAGAGCTTATTTTAGAGTATACTTTTTTCTCAAAACGCAAATGTTTAGATATCGTGTATTGAATTTCTCACCGTCCACATCACACGCGAATATAAGAAACATTCTCTATCAACCAATTAATCGACATATTCGTCCCAACTCCATGATGATACACGTCTCCCCTATTCCCAGTTGTTAATTGCCTAGAAAGCCTCACTTCTCCCCTGTACCTTTACCCATTCCACTTAGGCCAACTCTCCCCCACCCACCCTATGTCCCAGTTCCCCCACGTCTGGTCTAGATTCCCAGTCTAACTTAATCTCGGTTTATATTTGATGCATTCGCAACTCTTGGCGAACTTAGTTTATATTTTATCTATGAAACAATAACTCAACTTGCTATTCGTGGATCGATACTTGTACTTGGTTTCCGAGTCTAACAATTCATCATTTGAATTATGATATATATAATATGACGACCTCGGTGGCCTAACGGTTTACAATGTGGGCGCTGGATGCGGAGGTAGCGGGTTCGATTCCTGTAACATCCAATTTGATAAATGGGCTTTTGTTAATTGGTTCTGGTCTATATTTTCTGTTAAGTGCGCCGGAGTGAATTCCGTTGCTCAGCTACTTATGTACTCATGTGTTTCTGTACTGGAACTGCCCTAGTTTGAGACCAGGCAATTGGTATTATTGCCTGGTACGTGTTATATACCTGATACAGGTATTATTATTAATTTTGTGAATTTCGTAGTAGCCGTAGAGCCGTAGTTTCGTAGTAGCTCCTTGTGAAAGAGTTCGACCAGGGAAGTACTGCCACCTTACCTATTTCTGCCGCCAAGCAGTAATGTGAGCATTACTACAGGCACATGGGACTTATCAACTTATATCTCAGGGTGACTCTGAGTGGCACATACTTTTATGAACAGGCAAAATATGTAAAGCACGTATTTCCTCATAAACTTCCTTTATCCTATTTTTTATTCTTTTATCTACCTTTTTTTTAATGCTCCGCTAATTTGTTAATGTTTTTATTATTACAAAATTCGGACATACTTACTTTAAATCAATAAAATATGGATCTACTTTAAAATAGACCCAAAGAATAAAAACCCAACTGCATGAAAGTACGCTTGTCTGTCCGCCTCATTGAATGTTTGTTGGCGTCATAAATTCGTGTGAATCTATTGACAAGAGCCCTTCAGATCATTGCGATTTAAAGCTCTGAGTGGCTCTGCTTATGGACATGCGTGTAGCTTACCGTCAGGCACACGACTTGTTTGTCCCGTCCCTTGATATTATTAAAAAAATAAAAATGCGAAGTATTATTTCTAAGTAACGCAAATATACCCGTCGCATTTATATTAATAAACGTTAGTGTCACATACAAAATGTGGGAAGGCATTAAATTTGTACAGTTTAACAGGTGATTAAGAGTTAATTTTCACAATTTGGTAATTTGATTTAATATTTTATTTTAACAATGCAAACACAAGCGGTGTAATTGAATAACCCGCGACTATATGAAAAAGTAGCTATCATGTTCAAACACGCAAAGCAAACACTTTCATCGAGCCATTGTGAAACCACTCCAATAATGGATTAACCCCATCCACAACAACCCTTAACCGAGCGTTCAATTTCACACCGACTGTTGCCAAAAATAAAAAAAATACAAAATCCAATTCACCCCTACCTACTCCCCGATCATCCTCTCAATAAAAGAAGAATATCATAAACGAATATTATAACTTTAATAAGCACTCGAAACCATTGTGCAGTCACTAATCGGCATTTAGTACACTGTGGGCCTACCCTACGTATTTGCGGGCAAAAAATGAATATGATTTTATGGCAGGTTAAATCTATTATAAGCGGGGATTAAGATATGAGTAATATTTCTATTTGCAAAGGGGCATTTAACGAGCTATTTGACGCCCGTGGCTGCGCGTGCGGTTCGCGGGTTCCATTCATTGTTGATACTCTGTAATTATGATTTATCGTGTTGCCGCGCGCAGGTTTATAAATGTTTGTTTTCATGGCATGTGAATTATAATGATTAGGTGATTAACTGAATATTTTTGATATAGTTTCCTCATCTTGTTACAATCTTTATTAAGTTCTTTAGTAAGTTAGAATCTGTTAAAATGTTGCTCTTTTGTTGAAGTACAACTCAAGGTCAGTTTTTATATCCTAAATATTTATAAAGTTGTTATCCAATAGCGGTTCTATGTATAAAACATTAAATATGTACCCCCAAAATATAAACAAAGAGTATTAATTTTCATCGAATCTCGAATCAAAGGACTGGTCCCAAAGGACAGGCAGTGGGTCTCTAATGTGCCCATTCCCCGGCAAAGCGGATTATTTTCGATGTTGTCATATCCCGAACCTATTAACATAATGTGGTGACTTGATTTCCTTGTTTCGGTTTTTTTGTTCCATTTTTTCACGCCTTTGTCACACTGTGTGGTCTAATAGGTTATATTTTGACGTCAGGCGAGTTTTTTCTCTTTGTGATTCTCAGAAACGATAACTTGGCTTATTACTTTGCGTCATATTAGACTAAAATGAAGTCAGCGTTTCTACTATTAGTTCACTGAATATAAGTGGCTAAGAAATTGTCGTTTTCAAAATACAGAGCAGCAACATTGCTAATATGTATGTTACAGTTAAAACGGAATAACTGAAGCGATTACTTCCCCACGTTTGCTCACAAAATACTCAATTACGTAAACAAGAAAAATACTAAAAAATAACTTAACAACACAAATGTGAAGGAAAACACAACATTATTATGGCAGTTGTTAAACAAGCCAAGTTTTCCCACAAAGCGTGGGTTTAACGTTAATATTTAAGGGTGACTGTTTGAGTAATTGCGCAGTTTCAAACAACCTAGCAATGGCACTTGCGTTGAATATTGTAAAAAATCGATTCATCCATATTTGTTGTTAATTATCGTCGGTTGAGCCGTCTTTCCGCCTCCGCAGATTCGAATACGATTTAAGACCCTCCCTGGTCCAATTACTGAGTTCTCAACGACCCCCCCTTCTATTTCTCCCTCTCATTTTTAGATCGAGACTCGTTTTAATGACCTCTCGAGACCCCGATGTTCATTTGTCGCGGGTTTTGCGTACAATTTTTCCCGTGTTTTTTGTCCACGTAGCATTCGGGAGTGAAGCAGCACTAGGGAAATGTCCTCGAGTGACATCACGATGTATTTTTTAAACATATTCTTGAGTGCAAGGGTCCAAATGGAGTTCTTTTAAAAATTGTTTAGCGAAGTTTTTAAGTTTTTTTTTAGAAATCTTTTTATTTACAGTATTTTATCGACAGTAAACAACACGTTGAGCATTTGGACCGTCTTATTGCAAATAGCATAGAGTTAAATTCACGCCAAATCTTAGAGAGACATTCTCCATACTAGAGAGTAATGTAAAGATTTTTGAATATCTTAGTATTTCAATTCGAATAAGTTATAACGTTTGTACAAAAAATCCATAGTTGCGCAAAATTGAATTGATGATTGCTTGAATTAGAACTTACAAATAACTTGTTCCATAAAAAGTCTATATTTTTTGTCGTGTCCCTTAATTGTTTAAAAGCTCAGCGCCCCATATTAAAAAATTGTCCCCATTACTTGTAAATCGATGAGGGGGCGCCATTGTCCTCTGTTTAGAATCCGGACCAATCTAGTTCCAACCAGTTCAGGGCTGACACAATTTTTTTTTATGTGAAGTTCTAAACTTTTTATAATTTAATGACGTAAACTTATGTAACGTAAGCTAAACGGCAGTTTGTTTGTACACCAGATCTACACTATTTCAGTGAATCGAATGACAGTTTACTACGACATAAAAACTGCATCCTTTATAGTAATAACAGAAACGTAACGGAGAATGCCCTATACTAGAAGTACCAGAGCTACGGAATTCTCTCCGCGATACTACACAGAATATACAAATCAGAACCAATTCAGAAAAGTTCATTTCTCAAATTGGTCTCACCGGGAATCGTACCCGGGACCTCATCATTCAGGGCCACTACTCGACATATGCCTATTACACAAGACTTTTTTTGAGAAGTTTATTGACTATCACGATGTTTTACTACCCTGATATTAGATTTATTTTTTTTGTGAAATCACTCCACTAATGTGTTATAATTATGAATACAAAAATCGAACACAGAGAAAAATTCCTTCGATCCGGCTGGATTCGTACCAGCGTCTTCAGCATACCAGGCCGACGCTCTCGCACCTAAGTTACGGAACGAACTCGCCGACCCAACGAATTTTTCTATGCGCTTGTTGCATCTTTGCATGTAGTTTTTTTACATTTTTGACATCTATGATAATTTAAGTTTAAAAAATATATATATTGCCAACCCTATGCTAGTTATGTTCTGTAATTTGCGGACCTGCAGGTTGTCCTATTTCGTCATAATTGCGCATGGCCCTTTTGTTAATCTCGAATTCCCTTTGTAAGACCTTTGTAAGCTATTTTTAATCATCATTAATACGTAGTCTTTTTTATTTAAATTCTTAAGGGATTTCTTTATGATCCCAAGTGACAGGACTAACAAGTCTTGCGCCTGGTGGTAAGTGGCACGACTGTCCATAACAGTTGCATTGCCATTTCAGAACTTTAAATGTAATATCACCAGCACCCTTACACTTCAAAACCGGAACGCCATATTTTTGCTTCGCGACATAAATAGGTAAAGTGATATAGTACTTCCCTGGACGAACTCTTTCAAGAGAATTGTAATTTACTTATTTTTGGATCAAATTGATATTAGATGGAAAAATATTAATACAATTGCAAGAAATTCCACAAGAATAACATTACGCCGTACAGGTAGCGCCTCTAGCGAAAGAAAAATATTTTTTATAATTTTAGATACATTAGATACATACGTAAACACATTGCGTATAATTATAAAAGTAAAAGTACAACACACACAACTTTGATGTAACAAAATCAGAATAAACACTGCCAAATAAAAAAGAAGTATTTGCAATCTGCTAAATAAACAGATTCTCGTAACAAATGCAGACAAATCAAACATGACTACACTTACTTCAAACATTGATCTATGTAACGTCAGACATTGTGAACTATCCATACTGTACCTTCCCATGAACTTAAAAAAAACTAAAAACCACATTTAAAATACTAAATTAATCTCTAAATTCTAGGCGCTAAGGGCGAAGCGTCCAGTTTTCGGACGCACGCGTACCATTATTTTTTAAAACGACATTTTAGAACACGATGGCACGACATGTGTCATCACATCATGTCAATGCAGGGATTATGATAACCATCGTACGGATGCCATCTAGACGAGGGAATCACCCTTTGCGATCTCGAACATCAAGTGAGAAACAATAGACTACATCTCTCGTCTACGCCAGATGAGATTCGACTTTAATGGTTATTGTTAAGGTGGTATTTTAAGTGCTGTGCGTGAAAAAAGTGAGAGGGTGATTCTGAAAAGACAATTTAACCCTAAAAAATGCTGTGCAGACATTAATCCGCATGTAATATCGCAAATTTGTCATCGGTCCGATGAATGTACGGGCCCATCTGTCGGAGTACGCAATTTGATTTGGCTCCATTAGCGACGGAAGAGTGACGGTGGATAGTGGGCCACTTGATTGGACGACAAAAGCAACACCTCACGTTGTTCAAGGAAATCATTTGTAGATTAGAACTTTATAAACCCCGTATAAAAATATCAGTACCGTTTAGTGGCAGTAGAGGACTTTGTGAAAGAGTTCGTCTAGGGAAGTACTGCTACATAGGACTTGTCAACTTATGTTACTGGATGATGGGCGCAGTGGCAGTGCCCCTCAAATCTTTGCTATTTATTAAGAGTCTATGCTACCACAAATGCCTTTGGTTGATTCAGCATAACAGGGAAAGTATTGAATCAGTCACCTTGGAAAAAATATATAGTGAAATTGACTATACGATGTGAAAACATGATTCCTAAAATTTTCACGATAGAAAAAAACATAAACTTACATGGAAATTGTACAAGAAAACCGCTGTATGCAATAGGTACATATATACCAAAGATTTTTTTTATCAGCTGAACTGAATAGAACACGTATATACGATATACATTTTTCAAATGGCCTTAATTTCGTTGGTAAAAAAGTAAATTCTGAAATAAAACCAGAGTCCCTGACGTTCGACCCAAGCAAAATGAACCGTATTAGTGCGGAAAAATTTGAATTCCAGCTGAGGTAGTATCGACTCGTAATAATCAAAATCTTAACTGTATATTTTTTATAAATCCTACGTGTCAATAAGTACTTTGCAAACTTTATAATAATTGGCCGGGTTTACTTCTACGTGACCCAATTACCTACTTGCCTATTTAAATTCTAATTACGCGGGCAGGCCATGGGCAGAGCTTATCTAAATAATGAGCATTGACAAAAAACGTCCTTATGCTATGCCATCATTGGTTGCCTGGCTACGTTTTGTTACTAAACATTCTATATCGAATTTGGCTAGAGTACAGTGAAGTAATTTCACAAAAAATATACGCATAATCAAAATTAAACAAATACTCTTTTTGCTCATGTTTTCGCATTCATTTCGAACCTACAAATAGATATAAAATATGTATACGACATATCAATACAAACACTTAGTTATTTATACCATAAATGAACCTGCAACTCAATGTTCAATTGAAACCGCATTACCATTCATCAATATTCATAACGTTACCCTTTAGCCTGTCAATAATAACACCCCAAATATGAAACGCTTAATAAAATCCACATTTAAGTCGTGGAGCGGCAATAAATTGGCCTTTTTGACGTCTTGTTCAATGCCATTCATGTGTCAGCGTCAGATGCGAGGGGGTAATAAAAACAGTTTGATGCAATATCGCCACGCGTCGGCTCGTCTTCAGGTGATGTGTAACTGAGCGGTTCACCCTAAAGTTCGAGTTGCGTTTGTTTTTTTGAGGGTCGTGCGTGTGTTCTTTATTAGAAATTATAGTCGTGAGCTGGATTTTGCAATTAGGTAGGTATTATTCTTAATATTCATAAGAGGGGGCTCCTTCCTAGTGCGCGCAGCGCTAATAGCATCCCGGCAGTTGTTGCCAACAAACTGGACTGCCCGTACCAAATCCATAGGATGCGTGATATAGCTGAACCATTTCCTCTGTTTAATATTAGATCTATTGGAATATCAGGAGCTATGCACACGGCGGAATTTATTGCCCGTATACCGCGTAATCTGCGCGTATACGCGCGGCAGACGCGTTGTAGTGAATCGATTCAAACGCGCGCAAACATCGCGTTACAAGTAAGACGCTTATATGGTCCAATGGAGTTTACACTTAGAATTTCATGTAGTTGCTTCATTTCAAACTAACTGAGATTAATCAACAAAACTAAAATTAAAATTATCAAAATGCGCGATACATACGCGCGTATACACGCGTCATCGGCGCGTTTAAATACGCAGTGTGCGTGTGGTAAATAATTTCACAAAAAATTATTAAATATCACGGTGGTGAAAATATTCTGACATTAAAATCCTAATTCATCAAAATTTGAAAATAAATATAGAAACATAAAAGCATCCTTATATTTAACATTATTCCCGTCGGCATACTTAACCAACTAATTGTTCACATTTATTGTTTACCTTACACATTGATTTCAACTTCCCAGTTACCGAAATAAATACCAGGGTAAAACCGGGTTAGATGCCCCACTTATTGAAAGGGCCTCCTAATTTAAAAATTATTAGTTTATACCAGTTTATAATTCATATGGATATAACTACTTTAATCTTTTACATTACATTAAGGCTAGATTTTATTGATCTAACATTTACTGATTTTGAAGAAATTGACTTTTTGCAAACCTATTTTTTTGAGGATATCTATCCTCAAAAAACATAAGTTTGCAGACATCTGCCTACCCATATGGATAGATTTTTCATCGTGTGGCGCATGGGCATCTGCCCTTTAGAATAAAATAGTAAAATTCATAATAAAATGTTTTATTTGTAATCTTTATTGTATTGTATATACATATTACATCTTTAATAATAAATATATACGTACTTAAAGTTACTACCTACTTCGTATTTTTGTAGCTATTCATTTTTGTATACATTCTATACAAAAATGTTCACTGTTTGAATTGTGAATAATTTGTCTTTTTGGTACTTTTAGTTACTTTAAACTATTATCATTTACTTGTCTTTTTCACTGAAATAATTTATTTTTTTATTTGCCCCTAACCTATACCGCGAAAAATTGAGGCGACTGTCCTATAGGATAGATGCCCTTTTATTTTGTAACTAAGCTATATACAAAAGAGCTATTATTGATACCTTGGTGCACAGTTAATGAACCAGTGTATAGTTAGTTATGCAACAATAAATACTTGCGTCTGAAATTTTGAACCGTTTGTCGTGTTCGTCGCGGAGATACATGCACAAGCCAAACGCGTCTATTCCACACGAAGTCCTGCAGGAGCTTTGATGAGTGGTGTCTATACTCCTTATTTAAACTAATTATTCTTTGTTGCGATTTGGGGAAGTTAGGTTTTTTGAAAACGAGGCACCTATCCCATTGCTGTATCTATCCCGGTTTTACCCTAAATTGATACGAAGTTGCCGCCAGTTGCTAGCGCTAAAACTAAACTAAATAAACCAAACTAGACGATATCGGTAATAAAGCCTATTATGTATCCTGTACAGTTTATTGGATGTATACAAAACAATATGGCTTGAAATCGTTATCATAATACAATACACTCGGAAGCCATTACTATTCCGTCTGCGATTCACTTTTGTCTACCGGACGTGAAGTCTAGGCTGTAGGCCTTCAAGCAGGTAATACATTTTCGACTTTATGATTGAGACTAAGGTATGTGTCTGTGTCTAGGTAACATCTGTAGGGCTAGCACAATAGGGCGCGACTTGCGCGAGATAGAGCGCGTGATTAGCAGGTTCTATGCGGGAGTAGCAGTATATCGCGCTTTATGTCATTCTCGTTCAAGTCGCGCCCTGTGGTGCTAACCCGACTGGTTACAATAAGTTACAAATATCATTCTGCATTTTTTGATGGTGTCGTGTAAATCGGTTTTTTAGATTTTAGAATTATTACATTCTTAACTTCACTTAAGACTCATAACCCCGCGAGCGAAGATCTTATTTTATTTTAATTTTATTTTTTTATTGAAAGCCCACAGCGCTTACAATATCAAATCAAAAATATACAAAATAAAAACACAGACAACACATTTTATTATTATATTATTTATCATTTATTAGTGCGTGCGTACATGCTTGCGTTCGTGCGTGGTTGTGTGGGGGGTGTGTGTTTTTGTGTGTGTGTGACAGGAAGGTAATGTGTCTGTGTGTATATAATTCTTCTTCATTAATTTTTCAATTTAAAGCTCTGAGTAGCACTGCAACTGTTATGGATAGGCGTGTCGCTTAGCACCAGGCGCACGACTCGTTCACCGCGTCACTTGATATTATACAAAAAATCTTTTTCGGATATTGTGAATTTTGGTACACAGGGTTATTTTGTAACATACTAACAACCTCCAGGGCTACATCGTCGGTTAAATGGTAAAACTCACTGAGTAACATTTTGATAAAAAATGAGATTTTGTCTATTTTTGTTTCATTGCAAAAAATATATTAAATAAATATATGCAAAATTCAGTGAGTGCGTAGTGTCCTTAATTATAAAACTGTAAATCGAAAATCCTTAATTATAAAACTGTAAGTCTGTTAGTGCAATAACATTATAATCTCTTTACAGGTACAACTCATTTAGTAATTATTGATTTTTCAGCATCGAATAATAGTCGATTACAATTATTAATATGTTAACATTATAAACCATAACTTTAATTTTATAACATAATAAGTATTCCAAAAAAAAACTTTTGAATGTGTACTGTAGTCTAGGCTCTACTCTATGAGTAGACTTCTACTGGCTGAAAGAATATTGATTTGTGTTTAGAATGTATTTAAAAAAGTAGGATAGAAAAAAGAAGACCATCTTAGGAGTTCTAGAAGAAGCTTTCAAAAAATCAACATGTAAAATACGTAATAAATATTTATTTATGAAGATAATCCCAGTTTTATATTTAATAGGATCTCTCGCTACGCTACCTGAGCTACGTCCTATGCTATAGTACTGTCTGCCACTTTTTAGACCTTCGCAGTTGTTTAGCAACGGAGGAAAGAATGTCATGTGACGAGACGAGCGTTATGGATGAATGTGGAGGGATATAAGGCAGAGGAAGCCAAACAAAGATGAATAGGCTGTGTGAAAGATGACATGGTTAAGAAAGGTGTGAGTATGGAAATGACGGCTGGTAGGGGAAAGTGGAAGAAAAATAAATGTTGTGCCGACCCCACCTAGCGTTGGATAAGGCAAGGAAGAAGTTTCTTTAAATTTTTTTTTAAGTAAAATTTGGTGTGTTATTAGCAGTCATGGAATAAAAGTTGTTAGTATTTTATAAATGACTCCTGTATAAGGCAAAATAACTCTATTCATTCTAAAATATCTCTGTAGAGAACGTGATAATTTCATCCCTCGAGTACAATTTTACGAAAATCAAGCTTTTCTCCCCTCAAAAGATGAACGTCACGAAAATTCAAAACCTTCCAGCTCGTTACATAACAGAGTGCTCGTTGTTTTCGGTCGCGTGCGAGAGATGGGAGCAATGGGCGTGCGATAATTCATCTAAACTAGTTTTGTTGAGATGTGGGAACGATATAATTGATGCACATGCATCGTAACATATTCTTAACGTAAAAAATATTAACCAGTGACACGACCACAAAAGCCGGGAACGTGCACAACTGAAGGCACCCATGTACAGCCGATTCCTACTTTCGATTGATTATCACTATCGATATCGATACTCCCTAGGAGTTGAAGTTAGAACGGTTACACATGGCGAGTTTTAACTTTGTTTTAAAAATAAAATAATTCAGGTTTTTTTCAAATGCGCTAACATCACCTGGACAGCATCAACGCAATATCTTCCGAGGTCCCTACCCTAGGACTCTTCTGCGCCCACTGTAGGGCGGTAGAGACCACTTTGGGAAACTATGAATTAATTATATGCCTGTGGATCTGAAAATACCCGAACTTGTGTTTGTTTTGTTCTAGATTGTCAAAACTAAATTGCTCAATTTCCATGATAGTTTTAGTAAGGCAACATCAATTGTAGGTGATTGAAAGAATGACTTCATCATCCATTTTGCTGACACTCTATTGAGGCTGCAATTGGAACGAAATTTTAGCAGAATAACAAATATTATCATAATTGCAATGTAATTCTCAGTGGAATTACAATGACCAATGGATTCAAGAAAATTAGCAGACTTGGGATCCAGGAGTTTAGGTTCATTTCATGCCATCCCCGATCCTTATTGTTTTAAAAAAACGCTTCTAATAAATTCAAACGCCAATTGAATTATAATTCTAAGAACAGTTACTGTTATATCCTTTATTAATAATGTGTTAGGAAGTGCCTAAAATAGAATGTAGTATGCAAATTCATAGGCGACTGGATGTCTGACTTGTAATTCTGGACGTATAATATTTTGCTTGCGTAATTTGTCTTGCGCGTCGTTTATGGACGTCGCGTAGAAAAAACAACATGAAATTCTCAATGAAACTACGTAAATTATTTTTATTTCAAAATTGTAAGTTACGAGTTGTGATTACAATATTGATAATTTTTCCTAATTAAAAAGCTGTATCTCTACCACGAGATTACTGTGACAGTTGTCGCTAGCGACCGCGTAAATTACTTCACAATTTTGTATGGCACGTTATACGGCGCCTCTAGCGGTCAAAAGAAGAAACAACATTTTGTATACAAGCATTTTACGCGGTCGCTGTAATCTCATGGTAGAAGCACAGTTGTTATATATTTTTTAAATGTGCTAAACATGGGGTGGGCAAACTTTTTTCATTAGGGGTCAGAAAAGAATGAGAAATTTATCAGGGGCCAGAATTATTTTAGGTTATTTTGTGTGTTTCTCGAAATATATTTCCGAAGGACAGTCCTACTTTGGAAGGAACGTTGGTTAGCGGGTCATACTTTGACCAATATTGTGCTAAGTTACCATGTCAATAACCTGGTCTCAAAGTAGAGAATTCCCTGTACTATGTGTATCAGAGCAACGGAATTCATACCGAGTCACCCCAAAACTGTCCCAGACTAGAACCAATGTAGAAAAGTTTATTTCCCAAATTGGTCGTACCGGGAATCGATCCCGGTAGAACCAAATCCCTCATACAGCGCCTATAATGCAAACCAATAGACCATCGAGGTTGTCAAATTGTTATATTGGTGCACCACTCATTCGCTCGAAATACTTTACTTCTTTCTAAAGGAGACACCACACTTATCAACGCGTAGTCATAGCCGGTCAGAAAAACCTTTACGTTGATGCAATTATAGCAAAAAAGCGCTACGCGTTTCGTTCCCGCCTAAATTACTCGCGAAACGCACGATTTTTTCGCTCTTATCACATGGGCATATTGTTTTTTATGACAGTAGTTGCAGTTTATAACGTTTAGTAACAGTAGAGCTCTTATTGAGAAGAGTTCGTCCAGAGAAGTACTGCCATATTACCTATTTCTGCCACTGTTTTGAAGGTTAATGGTGCTGGTTAAATTAAAGGCACATGGGACTCGTCAACTTCATTGCTTAAGGCGTTTTGAACGTTATTATTTAATCGACAAATAATTTTAAAGAAAACCGAATTGTTTTTATTGGTAATATTCGGCTTTTGAAGGAAATGTGAAAATTGAAAAATACGATTTACTTCCTATTGGAAATGGTGGATATTTGAAAAACGGACACTGATGCAGTAAATGTTCCAATACAAAACATCCGTTCTATATTGTAACTAAATTCGAAAATTAATTTCCTAATCGAACCTTTCAGTAGCAACAGAGCTCCTTGTGAAAGAGTTCGTCCAGGGAATTACTGCTAAATTACCTATTTCTGTGAGCATTAATGCGTTCCGGTTTTGAGGGGAAATTTTTTGGTGGTGAAATTACAGGCACATAGGACTTGTCAACTCATGTCTCAGGGTAACGGGCGCAGTAGCAGTCCCTGAGATCTTTGCAATTTAAAGCTGTGACAACTGCAACTGTTATAGACAGGCACACGCACTACTTGTTCGTCCGTAAATTTTTTATCATAAAAAAGAACGGGTTTAATGCGATTACAAAAGTGTAGTAGCACTCTAATGCATACAGCAAAAGAATAGAATGAAAATCTGTTTTTCCCGAAAAGTACAATCTGTTTCTATTCAAGATTAGAATGATTAGGCAGTACGGGTAAGTCGACTGTGAACTGGCAACCGGTACTATCTAAATTTTCTAAAGATTTCACTGTTTAATACCATTTTGTACTATTTCATACTCTGCAGCGTTGCAAGAAATTCCATCTCACATACATTTAATTTTGGCGCCAGAACCGACTTCATGCAACTTGTACTAACTTCTAACCAGATGCTAATAAATGACGCAAACAATTCTTTTCTTCGTCCCGTTAAATTGTCAAAATTGAGATAGTACTGGTTCTCAGTTCACAGTCGATATTTATTATTCTTTGTACTATTCTACCATGTACAAAAACTTACCAGAAATAGCAAGTAACCTAAACACCTACTAAATCCTTTCACGTCACATGCTTAAAGCCCTACTTACCCAAATTCGTCACAAAACGTCACCTAGTTTCTTTAAACGCTGAAACGGTGCACGTAGGCGCTCTATCTGGAAAACACTCATTAGTAATCGTATTCGATCGTCACTGTCGAGTACTACATGTCCGAACAAGTCGTGCGCGTGATGGTAAGCTACACGCACGTCCATAACAGTTTCAGTGCCGCTCACAGTTTTAAATCGCAAAGATCTGAGGGGCGCTGCCACTGCACCCGACACCCTGAGACATAAGTTGACAAGTCCCATGTGCCTGTAATTTCACCAGCACCTGACATTACTGCTTGGCGACGGAAATAGGTAAGGCAGTACTTTCCTGGACGAACTCTTTCACAAGGAGCTCGACTGCTACTAAAAAATGAATACTATGTTTGGTTTTTAAAGTTAAATATTTTTAAATAAATATGATTTTATAGTAAAATTTAAACATGAAACAAGAAATCAAATGTTATTTAAATTTTCAAATAAAGCGTAAGAAATTTTACCAGAAACAGACATGAATTATTTTGATAAATTTATATTGTGTTTCTCCAACTAGTTCGGATTTTGATTAAAACATCATTCGATATCAACCGAACGATCCAAAAATCGCCGTCCAGATTTTACTCTCAAACTGAGACCTAGACAGAGAGTGTGAATATTTAAAACACCCCTACCAGAGCTTTTAGGATTTCAAAGTGGGAGGAATTATTTACGAATGTTTATATGTTTAAAACGACAGAAGACTTTCAAAAGCGTTTGACTTTTGTTTTGCTTTACTTAATATTACTACTGGTTATATCACGGTTTGTGGAAAGGCGTTTAATTTGGGGATGATTTATTGTTTTTTGTTATGATGCCAAGTGTCGGGACGAACAATTCGTGAGCCTGGTGTTATGCGACACACCTGTCCATGAGAGTTGCAGAGCCAGTTAGAGCTTTAAATCTCAAACAGAGGCGGCTCGTGGGAGATTTCAGTGAGAATTCACTTACCTATACATATTTTAAATAAAAAATTAAATTCACATTATAGTGTTCCATTTTAAACAATGCTACTGAACATTACGCTTGTTAACAACGATTAAATAATAAAAATGAACACAACAAAATGCGCGCGGTAGAAATACGGTTTGCTTATTTGCGCGGAGCACCGCTCAAATCTTGCTATATTTCCTCATACTAATCTTTTGTTTCACGTGTCGCGCCGTCAAGAAATTTCTCTTTCGCACTCATTGAATTCAGTACTAAACTTTTGAAACAACTGCGGTACACAAGAGCGCATCGCGAAGCGCTCCACTCAAGGCTCAGTATTCTATACTATATTAAAGAGAAAGATAAAAATCTAATTGTGTGTTTGTCGTTCATTAATAATAAAAAAAATACTAACTAAAATTACTTACTACTATATAATATGAAAGCATAATTAATAAATTTATTTTGATAGGTTGGATAGGATTGGGAGTTCACTGCACCAGCGTTCCTTAGGACGAACCGCCTCTGATCGCAAAGATCCGAGGGACACTGCCGTTGTGCCTGTGACCCTGAAAAATAAATTGACAAGTCCTATGTGTCTCTAGTTTCACCAGCACCCTTACCCTACAAAACCGGAGCGCAATAATGCTCACATTGCCGTAGGTGGTAGAAATAGATGGCATTACTTCCCCGGAACGTACTCTACATAAATGCAGAATAATAATTAGTGATATTTATTCGCCTAAAATACGTTTCATTGCTTGGCGCGGGACTTCTCAGAGGATTTAAATCTTTTAACAGTTTTTTTATGAATCATCTCGATACGCATTAATAACCGTGATGTTGTTCACTATAATAGCAAGTGATGATTGGTATAAACCAAACTTCGCATAATTCAGGAAGGTCCACCGCAGGAAATCGAATTCGGGCCTTCATAAGCAACTTCATTCAGTTTTATTTAAATCCAATAGGAGGGTTCCGGGAAGCGAATGGAAATTACATTAATACTTTAAACTAGTTAAGAGTCTATGCTACCTTAAATAGCTTTGCGTGCTGGTAATCCTTACAACACTATGACTTTGTATTCTCTATTATTTGTATACTAAATAGTTACGTAAATCTTAAAATATATTGGTATGAAGTTACATATTTTATAGTGACATATCCAACGCTTGCGCCGGCGCCTATATCTGCCTCAGCATTGGCTACCGTTTAGTCGTAAACTGAACTCATTATAAAATCGCAATAATAATTAATATTCACCACCGGTCCGCCATATTGCGTAGCACGGCAGCTAAGCCACGCCCACTTATGATGTTAGAATAAAATTATATCAGGCGCCTTAACAGAGCGGAGCAGGCGTTTTTGCAACACCAATTTATCTTGACCGTAGGTTTTCTCTCCCAAAGAATATTGACAGGGCTCTTTGTTTTATGGTCCATTTTCTTCGTAACCATTTTGTGTTGCCCTTTGGTGTAATTTAATAATAATAGCTGTAAGGTTTTTTCTAAATTGGACGATAATGATAATTGTCTCCGTCGATAAGTTTTTTTAATGACGCAAACAGAAATTAATGAAGTGTAGATTGTTTTGCTTCAAAGGTCTCGGTTGTAAAAAGAACCGCCCAGGTTATTAACACGGTTTATGCTTTGAATATTTGATTAACACTTCGTCAAAAAATGCGGTATGTAGTTATTATTTAACCATTACGTTGGCAGCTTGTATGCCATACCTTTATTATTCTTTGAATAATTTTTAATGAAACATTTGTTTAGTTGTTGAAGCGTGCTTTTTTTTTCTCCAAGTATATTGAATGTGATGTATCTGAATGAGTTGAATTGTATAGCAAACAGCACATTGGACTTTTGACACTTAGGATTTCACACCGTCTTTGAGGTAACACTGAGTTGCACTTAAGTTAAAAAATTAACTTACCAGTCACACCATTTATATAGTTCTAATTTTTTTTACACTTTTTATTATGATCTCAAGTGATAGGACGAACAAGTCTGGTGGTAAGCGACACGCCTGTCTTTAACAGTTGCAGTGTCATTCAGAGCTTTAAATCACAAAGAACTGGGGGGACACTGCAACTGCACCAGTCACCCCGACATATAAGTTAAAAAGTCCCATGTGTCTGTAATTTCACCAGAACCAGTGCCCTTAAAAACCGAAAAGCGCAATGCTCACATTAAATAGATAAGATGGCAGTACTGGTCTGGACGACCTCTTTCACAAGGAGCTCTACTGTTATGAAAAAGAAAATTAGGTGATTCCCTGTACTACAACAACTAGCCCCTGTAGCATGTCATCGCGATAAAGCTATTGTATCCACGTTTAGCTGTAAAATTGGAGTGATAAACCGCATTTTGAAATTTTATTACAACAGCTAACATGGTAACCGTCGACGTCATATTTTTGTCGCATCGCAGGCGCCGCAACCATTGGCTGCAAAAGAATGTAGCAGTGCCAAACGTGGCCGCAAGGTCGCTGATTTTAAAACATTTTGAAAGAACGCGACAAACGAGATAACAAGAAATAATAAAACAATCAAAACTATTGGAAAAAGGTGAGGAGAACATTTTTATCACAGTTCAATCAATACATAAGAGTAATTAGAAATGCTACGGCGATAGAGTTACAATTACTCTGTGAGCTACAAATAAACAAAAAATTGTTTCTAAATTGGTCGTTCCGGGAATCGAATCGTTGTTTCACTAAAATTCCACCTTTCAACCGTCTCGATGTAAAGATTAACTTAAATATAAGTTATAAAATATTTTAATAACACAACCAACAAACAACAATCCATATATCTCACAAGTAAAATCTTAAAACCAAAAAAAGCTAATAGCAAGAAATCCAGACAAGCGTTTTATCTAAGGTGCTTTCAAATCTCAGCTTAAAGACGTGAGACAAAAAACAGATTACGGTTGTAGATAAAGTCAAATTTTTCAATTGTCATTGTTAGAATAAATATGCTTGGCAAATATACATTGAGCTCTGACTTTTATAATGTCTAATGTGTTACTAATTATAATGTCCATCAAAATATTTGTAATATATTACCTAATGACATAAAAGTGAAGAGAACAAATGCATTAAATTTTTAAGAAAAAAATTCGATGAAAATCGTCGCTTTATTTTCTGAATCTCGTATCTTAAGGCACAAATTTACTGAATGCAAAAAATGGATTGTACATACAAATTTGCAGGCTGATTTCACATCACCACATTTCCTTCATATTTACACACTAGCTTTTACCTATTCTTAAAGTAATGCAATAAAAATAATAAATGCTTGATAAGAAATTTAAAATAAATAGAAAATTTTGCCATCTTCTTAATAATCACTCTTTATAATACGAGTTTGAGAAAGTAAGGGAACGAAATGCTGTTATACTGTTCAACAATTGACGATGAACTATTTTAAAATAAAATCGAAATCAACTTTTGCAGAGACAGCATTTGTAGTTAATTTTACTTCTAACAATTTGTAATCATTTGTATTTTTTTTAATCTAATTTTTAATCAAATAATAATGTAATGTGAAGGGGGGAAGTTCTCTCTACCGTGGGATGAGGTTACACAGCTCGAGCCAAGTTAAAACTCCAAGTTGTCAGAAAAAAAATGTATAGATTTCAGACGCCACTACAATTTCAGCCTATTTGCGGAAGGGACACGGAAAAAATATCGATACTTTTTGGTATCGAGTACTTTTCTCTCCGATACCGATACTTTTGTACTCGATACTTTCCTTCGCTACTTTTGAGGTATTAGTACTTTTTGACAAGTATCGTATCGTTTCAAATAATTCCTACTTAGGACACCTCATATGATAACGCAAGCCACCCAGCGCTTTTTTTTTAATGGCAACCTTTATCACAAATTACTTGGCTGTATATTGTACGCAACTATTTGCCTCTTTAAAAGAAGTTTGTCCTTTCATTAGAACGTTTGTTCTCAAAAGCAGGCAATACAGTATCAAAAACGAGAAACAGACTGTCACCAAATAGATTTTTGTTTTAAAGTGATTGTACAGAGGAGTAAGAAATTGGAAATTTAAGTAACACAAATTATGTGAAATGACGATTATTTGAATTAGTCAATTGATTGAATTAATCAAATTATTTTACTATTTGTTTCTATTAAAAATCATAAATCAATCCGCCTTTAAGTAAGGAAAATCTGCAGGACAAAAGTATCGATATCTCAAGGTATCGATACTTTTGTCCGATAGCAGGGCGTCCAAGCAGGGCAGCAAGGTCCGGCAGCAGTTCCCAAGACGGAACTATTATAACTTTTTGGTAAGCCGAACTAAGCTCTTGGTGTTCTCAGATTTCTCTCCCAACATAAACATAATTGTTACTATGGTTGACCATTCGAGGGAAAATCTAAACACCGCGATTTAGAAATAACGCCAAATGGGTCGATGACATCTAGCGGATATTTAGTGAACTAAAAGTAAATATTCTGGCGTAAGGCCGTCTAATACATACGTAAAGTAGGTTTGTTACAGTAATTAATTGTAACATAAATTTACATTTTTTTAGAAATAGAATTGACATTGCTGTGCCCTTACAGGGTTTCATGTTTGATCTGTATTGACTAATTTAAGACTAATGTAACAGTATGTATGCACTAAAGCATTTTGATTTGATTTAATTTATTTGATCACTGTACTATACTGTTCTCCTTGTAATAACGCATTTGCATTTTGGTATCTTTCGACTTTTTTATTTGAAAAATTTCGATCACGTTGGTTTTGCTTAACAATAAAACTGGAACTAAATAAGTTATTAAAAAACCGACTAGAGGGGGTTATAGATCTTGTTTCGCTGATCCCAGATATATTAATTACTCAATTTCGCGAAAAATGTCGATTACGTTAGTTGCGATTAGGAGGGCAGTATAACTAACACCAATTCTACGCTCCACTGTTGAGCAGGATTATATATTTGTTTATATATTAAACTAATTTTTAAAAATCTTTGTTTCAGGTATGTCCGGGAAGTTATTAAACATTTATTTTAACCCGTAAGTAAGCAAAATAGTAATAAATTAAACCACTTAAGGGACACTGGACCCTGACCAATGTCCCCACTATGTACAAAAGATCGGTGGAACTTAAGTACCTTTTGGATGAACGCATAATAGGGTGTAACAGGAAGGTAGGGACTTCTATGAGTAATGTTACCGAATAATATAGAAGTCAAAATAATCGAAGGCATACGTTATAATGCTTGTCATCGCGGTGAAAGGATTTGCTTATCGAAGCAAGGGACCCGCCGATTGTTGCCAAGTTGCACCAGACATATAGAAAAGGACCTTTCGTGCACCCCATTTCATAATACTCCCATAATCGAAATATCAATACACGATGCTTGTATAAAAATATCAATATGTAAGTGCATTTGATGAAGGTTATTTCAATGTAGCACGAGAATACTATGATGAGTACTTACCTTAATTTTCCAAATTATGTTAACCCGTAGGTACAACTAAATTAATAATGTGGCAACCCTACGGTCCGTATGACGTGTAAGCATTGACACGCCGAACATATGAGAGTTTTATTACTTGTCTTATTTACAGTGTTTTTTTTAGTTACATTAGAGGATGTTTTACGTATTCAACTACAAAACTTTGTCCACTACCATGGGCTACGTTTCGATACTGTCCCCCGTGTCCTATCTTAACTGTTTATGCGTCTCGCGTCTGGTGTACGTGACACTTTGCCCAGTCCAGAGGGCGTTGCAATCTCGGACACGTTATCGAATTGTCAACGCCGAGATTTGTGATCATCTGAGGAATGTTAAGAGTGGGGAGAAAACGTGATTTGTAGTAATAGTATATAAAAAAAGAAGAGAAATTAAAATACATTTATTTGACTACTATAAAATAAATGAACCAGAAAAATAGAGAAAATAATTATAATCTCAGTACAGAGTACTAAAAAATCGACCTCAAAAGTACGTGGAATTACATATAATTACCAAGTTTTATTGCAATCGGTTACCGGAAAGTGAGCAAACGCGGATTCATCCCCTATGTCGCCACTATACCGGACTTGACACAGGAGATAATAAAAATCGGTTCTCACTACTCAAAGTATATTGAGAGAGAAAAACGCCTTGAATTAAAGAATAGCAAAATCAATCATTAAAATTTTTTGTTCCATTAAATTAAAAGTTGCTTATTATACTAAAATTTAGGCGCTATTTATAAAAATGAATCTTCATGTGTGAACAGCCACCCTTAGAGGTGGATGATTTTCTTCAAAATTAAATGGGACCACTTTGGAGGTACCCTCCTTCCAACAAAAAAAGAATCTTGAAATTTGGTCCACAAATACCGGAGTTATCGCGTAACATACATACAAAAAAAAAACATACAGTCGAATTGAGAACCTCCTCCCTTTTTGGAAGACGGTTATTAAAAAACAGGATACAAATCAATAATTACGAAACAATATCACAAATAAAACAAAAAGTATTTTTATTTTTCTGAAATCGAAATTCTAAACCATTATGATCCTAGGAATGAAACTATTTTTCCGGATTTAAATCAGGTCCCATGGTCAACCGTGACCATGGGACCTGTAAAGGGCCCGAAACGTCGGTTTGTTTGAAAAAACAAATATACGCGATTTAAATCCGGAAAAATAGTTTCATTCCTATGTGTAACAATCGCGAAAACCTAAGAACTCGATACATTATGATCCTTTTATTTCCTTTTTTTTTAAAGTAAGTTTAAACAAATCTACGAGTAGTTGGTAAAATAAACTTGTAAATTTACTTTTTTTTCACGGGAATACGTCTTAGAAATAAGTCGTAGTGTTTAATCAGTTTGACTATTTGAAGTATAAATTGACACTTAAAATAGTCAATTTGTTAAACCTAAAAAAAAATTTTTTTAATTTCAATTTTAATACGGAAATCGCTTAACGAAACTCCGGGAGCAAAAGCCCGAAAACATCCAAATTGGAGATATTAAAAAATCATATTTCCTATTTTAAAAAAATCGAACCAAGGCTTCATCTAGCGCCTAAATAACGGTCGGGTCACTGATATCGTCACAAACTCAAGCTCAAAATACATTTTGTGGAAAAATTTACAAAAATTGTGTGTTATATATAATACTTACTTTTATTTATAACGTAAATGGCAGCTAGTATAATCGGTTACTGCGACTTCGTAAAATTTACATTGTTAATACCTACGCACTCCTGCTTATAAATTGCAGCAAAATACCAAAGGATGATACGATTAGGTTAAGGGTAGGAATAATGTAATATATGACAAAATAAGTTATCCAAAAAAAGAAACGAAAATATTTAAGTTACTACCATCGAAAAAAGCTGTAATCTACGACAAAAACGTAATAAAAATATCAAAACACGTTCAAAGGTTAAACGGTATACGCATAAAGACATCAAAGGAACGGAATAGATTACTAAAATGCAAATTCGTTGATAATGTCGTAATACTCTATGGTAGGGTTGTCATACACGAGTACTTAATGGATTATATTCTTCTTTAATCTTTTTTTTTCGAATTACCTTTTAATTTTTCCCAAATGTAAAAGCAAACATGATTTTTTTTTAAATATTATGAAATTATGCATTTTAGTTCATTCTGGAACCTATAAAATTTTTCTTCTAAAACTTTTCAAGTAGAATCGCAAAGAATACTTGATTTTTTTATATTATAAAAAAAGAACTTTGCAAGGTTTACTACGGCACGATCTTATTCCTTTCCTACTGCCAATTTGTGACAACCTTACATCGGGTACGCGTCAGCGATCCGAGGATGTTTTATTTATAGGCCAGGGGTGGCACCAGGTACTAATGTGAGGGGTAGTTCCCTGTGATATATAATACAGTTTTACACTGACCGTCTAATGTGACATTTATGACATGAAAATTTTCCACATGATTTATGATTGTGGTTTAGATCTTTAGTATTAGGGAACTAGTTAAGAAATAAACTTTGGTTGTAACAAGTTTCACAAATTTAAAGTATTTTTTAAATATTTTTTTTCTTTGTTTTAAAAGTAACAGAAACCGTGTTTAGTATCTTAAGTTACCTAACCAACTGAAGCAAAATTTCTGTACACTTCCTTTTTAAGACTGGACGGTCTCTACCCAAACCTAGCAGTGGAACATATTATATGCTAAAGATGTCATACCTTTCTAAGACCTTTAGATAAACTGAAGATTTTACTAGTCAGTACAATCCGATCAGGGTTTCTATTCTGCATGAAAATTGCCTCGAAAATAACTTTAAAGCTCGTCACCTCTGCTACACTACAAAAACCTAGCACCACGGCAAGAACATGAATATATCAAAGAGTGATAGGCTAGGATGTAGAATAGTCCAGGCAATCAGGAATATTCATAGATAAAAGTAAGTATGTCACTTAATCAGATTCTAGCAGCGGTGACGCCAGTTTGCCACTAAGCAATTACTCCGTTTGCCAGAACTTTTGATGTAACAGAATAAACTACATCTTGAGACGCAAAGATTATTGTACGCTCGTAAAGTACACCTTAATCTATAATTTATCGATGCATTGATAATCCTTGGTAATATCGTCGTAAAATAATGTGCATCTTGTTATTAATACGAAGATCGAATAATCACACAGAAAAATTCCTTTTCTCCGGCTATTTTGCAACCAGCAACTGTTTCCTAGATCGGGGCTGATATTTAATAAAATACATAATGTGCATTTATTATAATCTCTTTTACAGCACTTTTTTTCCTATATTACCCTTATCCTATAAAAACACGCGATCTGGCCCGAAGGACCAAAGACCCGTGAAAACACGTCTCGAACAGTAGTAATTCCCGAAACGTCTATCATTTTAACTAGAAAACAAAGCTAATCCAGCTTTCGCTTACAGACGCCGCCGGCCGAAACTTCAAAGGGATGGCAACCGACCCCCTTTACCCCACTCCTCCCAAATACCCCCGGGCAATGGCAGCGTTTGTTCATTGCGGTAACACCATGTATTTGGGAAACGGATCAATGTGTATTTACCTTAAGTCTGGGTGTATTTTGCAGGTGACAGTTCGGAAGGCCTTTAAACAATATTTTATCGTCGAAATTCGATCGTTTTGAGGCTGGCACAAAATAACTTATTTTTTATAATTGATACAGTTATTTTAATAGCATGTGGACCTGTAGCCTATGCTTAACTCACGGGAAACAGGGGTCGTATTGACTTTGGAGATACTTCTACTATCCATAAGATACTTCAAGAATTATAAACAAGACATACCCAATTTAAACAAAAATCCTAACAATGTCCTAAAACCACTACTGTTCACGCATGAGTACGTGACATTATTTTAAAAAAATATTTAAAACACCGTTCCACCCTTCTAACCATAGACAATCCAACTCTATAATGAGAGATATCAATATTCATACCCGAGATGGCCACGTGCCGGAAAGAAAGCGTCAGAGCTATTCATCTCAAGTATCCGTCCTGCTCACACGCACTTTTTAATTTTCGAAACAATCTCGTTCAAGGCACATTGGAAATTCGAACGCACGCTCCCGCTCATTGTTGAGCGGATATTGTCATTTTAATTTTTTTTAACGTATAATGCTGTTCTTAGTTTATGCTTCAAATTCGTTCTACGTTGGTGGGCAAGGAACTAATAAAATTTTATTTAACTCTCCTTGTTGAAAGTTAGTATTATCATTTACAATTGGATAGATAATTTCGTAAAGACCCAACTTATTACAGTTCAAATGTCGACGTATGATGACTGTACGCATCTCGAATTCATTATTTATAAGTTAGTTAAAGTATATAACTGTAAGTTGTTGATGATATGGAACTACCTCTCTTGTCAGGCCACACCAAGTGGCCCCGTGTTGTGCGCCAATTACATACATTAATGGTGGATGGTACACAATCACATAAATTATTATACTTTCTGTTCTGTCTTGCGCCCAAACGTGATCAGTTCATTATTAGTGCAATATAATTGTACTAAGCGGTCCCACGTTGGGCGCCAAATGTACCAACACGCGTCACCTAATTGGTCTTGTTGGTTAGTCTGTTACAATAATCGCAGCGTGCGCCGCTTGTGGTTAACGAGGGATTGAAATAGTAAAATATGATAAAAAAAACAAAGGACCTTTTACCATTGCGTGATTTCTAATATTCTAAAGCAACGTTGTAAAAACGTCTGAATTCCAAAATATGGACTTAAGGTGCTTTACCTCTCGCTTACAGAATTATTCTGGTTCAATTCGTGATGAGTTTCGCTGAGGTGTAACTTTGGACCGTTTTATTGTAATTGGCATTGAGTTGACTTTAAAGTGTGTAAAAAACAGGACGTGCCATTATCCGTAGATTTATCTTAACGTTTTTAGTAGTATTAGAATGAAATTGTGAAATTTATATCATTCCGAAAAAAAGGGTTAGACTTATAGATATTTTTTAGCTTAGTCAATAATGTTCTTTTTAATACAGTTGCTCAAAATGTGGTATTTTTCGTACTACAAATCGTGCCGAAAATTGGATTTTTCGCACTAGTGCTTTTTACTTTTCCATTTTTTTTAATGTACTGTTATTTCAAGTCTTAAACATAGAGCTTAAGAGGTTGTATATTTATGTGCTTTGTGACGTTAGTCATTCGTCATTAAAACTTATATTTACTTACAAACATCTTATTTGTTTAAATTGCATAGATGTTTTATAAAACAGCGGGTTACATTTAAAAATACCAAAATATTTTCCATAAAGATGGCTGATTGAGTATTAACAATAACCGGAGGTGAGTATTACGTGAGACCGCTGCGCGCCGCGCCACTAAAATAGTAATTTTAATGTGACTGAATTGTACTCTGAATTTTTATCAGACAAAGAAATAAAATGAGTTTTTTTTTAAATACTGTTTTATTTTACTTTCAATGTAGTTTTCTCGCAAATGTATTAAAAAACGTCGTTTGATACACGTGCGGATTTGTCATTTTCACATGTCTCGAGTCTTCAAGCCTCGAGCCTCGTGAATAATGACTAACTTTCCGCATTTGTATCAAAAATAACTATTTTAAGTTTCCATGTCCATACAAACATTCGATTTTATTTTTGCCGCCAAGCAGTAATGTGATCATTCTGGATAGTGACCAGTAAATAAATAAATAAAAAACGCACACACTCATAGCCGCGTACTACGGAAACCCTGTCTCGCGGGTGTCATGGACAGGCACATAGGTAGACAAACACAAATTATACCCAAATTCACGAGAGACATAAATGTAGGCCATACAAATTTTGCTCCCGCCCCAGGGTCGAATCCGGGACCTCTGCGTGTCAGTCCAGAATGACAACCGTTCGGCCACGGAGGCAGTTGAGTACAGACACCATACTCTCACGATGAGCATAACAGTAACAAAATTCTGTATTTTAGTCGTAAGTAAGTCTTATGAGAGTAACAAACTTATCATTCATCCATTCATTCATTCATTCACTGCGTTCCAGTTTCGAAGGGTAAGGATGGTGGTGAAGATCCAGGAACATGGGACTTGTTAACTTACGTCTCAGAACTTTGAATCTCTGAGTGACACTGCAACTGTTATTGGTAGACGTGTCGCTTACGACCAGGCGCACGACTTCTTTGTCATGACACGATGTGACTTATTTCTTTGTAAAAAATCGAAGATTTAGGGCAATTTTGTGTTAATGCAATGAATAACCACCCCTCAGTTAGGGAAGCCGTAGGATACCGTGAGTAACCGTTTTATTTAGTTAATTAATAAGCCCGAAATCAAACAAAATCCTACTATTATTGATACACTCGACTCTATATGCGAGGGATGACGATTGTTTAGGGTTGACACCAAAGAGAAACTGTGTCTAATTTTTTTTCTCCATTGATAATTAGTCTTATACTTAGACGAGTAACGATGTGTTTATCTAAATAACAAGTAATTAGATGGAATTAAATAAAGGAGATAATATACTATATACCCCATACAAGAACACAAACGCGGGCGCAGTTTCATTAATTTATGTATTTTGTGAATAGCAATTCTATATTCTAATAATGTGCTGTTGTTCACTCGAAGATAATTAAATAAATAAATAATATCGCACTACTAATACAATAGCGTAGTAACTCACAAAATGTTAAATTGCAGATTATGCCATTTCTGAACGTAAAATTTCTTTCTCTACACGTCTATAAAATTGTCATTAGAATATTGTAAGAAACCATTGAATCTGAAATCTACTTAACCCAGAATGAGACAAACTTTTTGTGAGCTAGTTCATGACAAAACAGTTCTTGCACAAAAATATGAAATTATTTTTCACTTATTTCTAAATATAGTACTATTTGGCAAGTAGGAAATTGTTCAGATGTCGAATAAATTTTAACCTATACGTACATAAATTATAATATTCATTGACGGGAACTGAGTTATTCGTTTTTCAGCTGTACTGAATAAATTCACATTTTGAGTTGATACACTATTGAATTAGCAGTGCGATATATTAAATGTATTAAATATCACGATGTTTTTCAAGTATTATATTCAATTATTTTTGTAAAATTACTCATTTGTTATAATTATTAATGCAAAGATCGAACACTTAGAAAAATTCCTTTTAACCCGGCTGGACTCGATCCAACGACCTCGCAATGTCGTGGTTGACGCTTTCCCAAATGATATAATATGTAAACCAATACTATAAGAAAAGAAAAAATAGATATTTTCTACGTTTAAAGCTTCTATTAGGACCGCGCCAAGGAGCGTCGTGCCACCATGCTTTCTTATTATAGAAAACATTTTATTGTCATCATGATTATACTACTTTCCAAAGGACATAAAAAAAATTAAAATACAATTTTAGCAGAAACAATATGGCGGAAAGATGTTTCCATATGTATTCTTTACAAATACTTAATGTTTCTTAACTAAAAAATATTTCCGAAATCATTCTTAAAAACTTATACATGTTAATTGAAACATAAAAAATTCATGTCACACACAACCCTACCGCCCCGAGTGGAAGGGCCCATGTTCGATTCCCATTGTGTCGCTTTCCACTTGTTTTATTTTTTTTAATACTAGAGCTCGAGGGTGGTTTGTATTATTCCTCAGTGTATAGCTTGCTGTTTTCCTCCGTTGACATGCACTTGTAAAAATAGACGAGGGCACTAGTAAAATTTTGTCCAATTTTGCCATCCAATGATTCTTTGTTTTTGTATATTTATCTTTAATTTGATTTTACGAGATGACTATAGTGGAGGAGGTGATTAAAAGAAAAAAAAGAATTTATTCAATAAATTGATTCACTACACACACTTAAATCTAATACTTAACACTAAAACAAGAAGTAACTGAGTATTTTTTAGGTTAGTAAGTGTGTATTGTGGTGCAAAAGACAGAAGGACACAGATTAGCAAAATGGCTATATAGGGCGACTGAAAATCAGCGTGTCCCGCGCTGATTTTCAGTCGTTCCCATTTCAGCGTCGTTTGAGTCCTAAGAAAATGATACATAATGCTGTGTGTATCCTCGTTATTATATAACGGTAGCTTAGAGGCTGCAAGTATTACCATGTTATTACTGTAGAAATACGGTCCTATATTATGTTTGTAAGCATAATAATGGCATAATATGAATATACATAAATTTAGTTGCTAAAAGATTGACTGCGTGTTTGCAGTTAATGCGTGAAGTCGTAATCAACTTCATGCAGGAAAGACCTCGACTGCAATCAATTGCATGCAATCGATCTCGGCTGCATGAAGTCGATTTCGACTGCGTGCAGTTAATGCGTGAAATCGTTATCCGAGGCCTCGACTGTATGAAGTTGATAACGATTTCACGCATCAAGAACATGCAGCCGAAAACGTGTAGTCGTGATCTCGGCTGCATGAAGTTGATTACGACTTCACGCTTTCACTGCAAATATGCAGTCAATTTGTTACCAGCCTAAGTAATAAGGCAAATATTAAGAACATTCGGCATCAGAGCATACGCTGGTTTCGCCACAGTTTTTATTAATATGGGTAGTTTATAATTTATTTAGTAAATCTCACAATTGTATTTAATATTTCAAAATAATCTCATAAAAAATAGTCTTGGATCGTAAATCTCGGAATTAAACGTCATTGCCAATACGAAATGACCCTCAGTCCCCACAATTTTCTGTTCACAATAAAACCCAAGGGGTGATGAGGCATGTCCCATTACACGTCATGTTTTGAGGGAGGTCAAAAGTGTATGATATGGTGCTTAGAGGGCATGTCGCGTGGTATTGTTTGTTGATGGAACAATTTGCTCTAATGTATTAGCCGTACATTTAGTTTATGATTAATGACTTACGACGATGGTTCTTCTTTGGTCAAGAAATATTGTTTGATGACTCAATTTGTCGTAATAAGAGCATTGGTAATTCATTTTATGAGCATTCTTCTCGAGGCGCCATCTCCTACCGGAGGTCGGCTATCATTAGGGCTACATGTATTTTAGACACAGCTGCACATAACAAGGATCTTGTATTAAGGTTGAACCTCCAGGTGATCGTCTTCCCTGTATCTTTCCTTGCATAATTGGTCAGAGCAGGTCGTATTTATCATTATTTATTACCCATTATATGAGCAAATTACTTTAATTTGCTTTATTTTTTACTATTTTTTACTATACTTTGGGTAAACGTTATAAGTTTAAAAATAAATTTTCCGCAAAGTATTTGCTGAAGAGAAATCCTTCAGTGACCCGGAGTTAGACGTTTCCGGGTGCCGCCATTACGCGGCCCTCATTTCCGGATCCAGATCCGGTCACTTCCGCCGGGACCGGTTTAACACTACGTATTTGTAGGCGGTTTTAAATATGTACTTTTAATATCATTCAACATACTTTTCTAATGTGCAAGTTTCTTAAGAAACTATGTTTACTGTAAAATTGTTTAACCTAACTATTTCGATGATATTCGTTTTTTAATCTGTCAGTATTTTTCACACTGAAAAGGAATACACTGACCTAATAAAGCATTCGTAAATACGTCCACCTCCCTCGCATCCTAAGTACCAAATGAGAGACGTTTTTAATTAAACGGCGACCGGAACCCGCCATGTTGCCGCGCTTCCGCAGCCGCCATCTTGCGGCCGTTTGACAAATTGGAACGCCAGAGTGACGCGCAATTTTCCCGCCTATTGTTCGCTTTTCTCGCGCAAAATGAAAAGTCGCGTTCTATTTGTATTTATTTTGTTTCCCTTTTTTTAGAAATGTTACGCTCGGCTTGCTGTGTAGGTATTGCGGGTATACGTTTCTGAGTTCATTTTTCGCTATAGAGTTTTGTTTGAATTTTGACAGTGGACTGTTAAATTGGACGTAGTAAAAATACAAATAAACGAGCTCCTTTATATATACCTAAAGTATTATGTTAATTTGTTACTTTGCTGATTACTTATTTGAATTTGGAACAATTTTAGTACGAACTGGAGTATTTCTGTAATAAATTGCTTCCGAGAACCGAGTAGGAACTAGGAAGCGACCGAATTCGTAATCCTATTAAAATCTGTACAGTTCCATTATGAGACTTATTTGCGAGTAAATGGATTTGTTTTAGTTGAATAATTTGAAATATTTTATAGTAAATAGATGACAAAACCTGGACAACATTATGTAAAACCTGAAGTTTATAACGACTCTTTCAATTCGTCGTAAAAGGTTCAATTTACACAGTTTATTAGAGAATATCAGGTTCCAGGAGTATGTAGTGATGTTTTAGTCAGTAATTATGAGTTACTTCTATAAGTGTTCAGTGGCGGATTTGCAGTCTTGGTCGCCCTAGGCCCCAGGCCATGTAGTCGGTACCAGCCGCCCCTTTCTTAGCATTTGTTATATACTGGTAGACTACATATCGAATTTACTTTATTGCCAACTTTTATCGAAATCGATTCAGAAATTTAGTTAACTATAATAGCTGCTAGATTTTAATATTTTCGGAAGTTTCAGATTTAAATAAAACATTTGAACGGTTTTAGGTTTTATTTTTTTAACTATGGGTTCATTCTCATTAAAAATTGGATATAATAAGTGTTTTACGATGTGTTACAAAACTCGTCTGCACTTAGTTACTTAGTCTGTACTTAGTTTTTGAGTTTATCGCGATCAGACAGACAGACAGATGAAGTAGTGATAATATGTAGTGATGTAGTGATTATACTCTACATTATAGATATGTAACATATCTATACTTTATACATAAAATGTACGAAAGTGATATAAGAAGATTATTGTTATACGGTGCGGTGCAGTGCAACCCGGCATAATGTATGTGAGCCTTTAGAATATTTTGGTACTTTGAGTTATTTGCTGTTATCATTGACCGCCCTAGGCCCGGGCCTACTAGGCCTTAGGGCAAATCCGCCACTATAAGTGTTGCAACATAGAGAAGAGAGGACACGGAAACGGAGCAATTTATAGATACAATAATTATATTTACACATAATATAATCATCGATCTCGGTTTGACCTTTTCGTTGTTATCTACACATACATCCATTAGGTACGTGTGCTCTCCAAAAAAATCAGTTTTAAGTTAATTTTTTAGCCAAATTAATAATAACAAATGATTACCTCTGTGGACAGTGGATATTGAGGTCCCGAGTTCAATGATACTTTTCTACACTTTTCTAAATCAGTTCTGGTTTAGATGTCCTGGTAGTGCTTGGAGTGAATTTGGTTGCTCTGATAATCGTAGTACAGAAGAATGCCCTTGTTTGATACCTGGTTATTACTATTGTTGTGTGACACATAATTGTTAATTCTAATATTTATACTTATTACTGACTCTTTCATTTAGCTATTGTTTAGTAATTTGGAACTCTCAAACTTGATTGGCACAAAAATATTAAATTTGACCTTTTGAATAACAAAGTTATCATTGTGTGTAAAAGATATAATAAATAAAGACGAAAAGTTTTAATCATACAGTGTTGTTGAAGGTACCAAACTTTTGTCACTATTTGGTATTGCATTTAAGAACTTTGCTTTCCAAGTAGGAGGTACGAGTTCGAATCGAAGCCTTTTTCGAATCTCTCTGAAGTAGTAGTAGAAGTTTTGTGTAGCAGTAGAGTTCGTCCTGGGAAGTACTGCCACCTTACCTATTTCTGCCGCCACGGTAATGTGAGCTTTGCTGCGTTTCACTTTCGAAAGACAAAGGGTGCGGGTGAAATTACAGGCATATGGACTTATCAAGTTATGTCTTAGTGTGCAGTGACAGTGCTCCTCATATATTTGCGATTTAAAGCTCTGAGTGGCACTGCAACGGCTGTAGATAGGCGTGCCGCTTGCCAATAGGCGCACGATTATTTCGCTCCATCAGTTAAAAAAGGGAGTCACTACAATTGGCTATCGACTTGGAATCGGCTTGAGATGATCATATTTCACCACAGTGGTCGCGTAGTCTTTAAAGCTGTTTCTATTTTACTCCTTTAATGATAGGTGGCATTAAATTAATACTTTAGTTTAGAATATTACGGTAAATATAATGAGATATTTTATTAAATGATCAGAAGATAGAGGTAGAAGAGAGAGAGTTGGCACAATAGAACTTATTTTTTAAAACGACGAATAAATGATACCAAAGTACTGTGTGTTATGAACAACGATAACTGCGTGTACGCACCCCGGACGGTGGAATTATCTACTAAGATTTATGATGTCCGCATAAATCTACGCTTTCAATACCATTCTGCCTTGTCACTATTGGACATATTACAAATGTAGAATTACGGAACTTATAGACAGTTCGTTGTACATTTTGCGTAGTGGTGGAATTGGAGGGGTAACCGTAGCATCAATATCGATTCCCTAGCGGTTGCGTCAGGAGAGACTGTGGCCAGAAGTTCATCTATTTTTTCATGATATCAACCGACGGGACGAATCTCAGGCAGTGCTTGTAATTTGACCAGCACCCATAGCCTTCCAATCCGGAACGCTGTAATGCTCACATTACTGCTTGACGGCAGAAATAGGTAAGGTAGAAGTACTTCCTTTGACTGTTACGAGTGTATAAATTGAAGTGTAGTTGAATATTTATGTGGGTTGGCATTTAATTTATAAAAGGCTTGCGTAGTTAAAAATAATCAAATTGTAGATCGAAAACTGATTCAGCATTTTCATCTTCTACCCATTATTCACAGCCACAGGCAACTATGTGGGGACTTGACATGTTTTCTAAGACCCGATGGGACTCGAATACACGACGACGATACTGCATCGCAGTATTGCTCTTACCAACTGAGCTACGGGTCAAGTTATAGAGTTGTCGGAATTCTCCTAAGTGTTTTTGTGGCTGCGGTGAAGAAGATTCTAAAATCTGTCACTAGATGTCACTAGCGGCGCAGAATGCCGAAAAATACAATACAAAGTTCTTGGATAAAAACACACAAAAAATCTCAATAATATTTTTTCTAAGAGTTCAGAACCGTCTTCAGCATGCAGGTTTTATTGTAATGTTACCTTTTACCCTTAGCGAGATACATATTTCTAATAGATTTTCAGAATACACGTACATGTGGCCACAGAGAATTTCGAGCGATCTCACAATCGGACAGCGACGTTTTCTCCCGCTGGGCTATTACCCTTCCATTTTAAAATCGAAAAAGTATTAATTACGTTTTCTAAGTGATTAAATTTGTTGAGCAATAATGAAATAATACAACTTCATCATGGCTTCTTTGAAGTTTAGGAATTACATGATAATTAGACAATATTCTAATGGACATATTTATAGAAACTCTAAAAAAAAGTTGGATTATGGTAACAACGTTCACATGAACCACTGGCCACCTATACCAGAACGTTTAATCGAAATCAAAAGACCATTGAAGTCATTCTTTTTTTCAAATTATACATTACATGTGAAGCTTTATTTTGAAAAAAGGATTACTTCAATTCTTTACTCAAAATAAAGCCCTTTTGATTTCGATTAAACGTTCTGGAATAGGTGGACAGTGGTTCATTTGAACGTTGCCATCATAATTCAACCTTTTTTAGTGTTCTGAGTGTTTTACGAAAAAAATCTAAATTATTTCGTATCCTGGTACTTTGGAACAGTGAATCATGTTTATTTACTATAATTTGTTATTAACACACTTCCCATTAAATATTTCTATGATCATAAACATAATCAAACATTACGATATTATTTATACATTTTAACCCAAATAATTTCACAAAACGACAAACATATCTATAAATCTATATAGCTCTACGTAGTGTATTTCGGACTCCTTTGATGTCGCCGCCGCTTTAATGAGCCGCCGTACGGTTGGTAACTAGTCCAAGATACCGACTGATTCGTTAGCTTTTGTTGGTTTTAGCAAACGAAGGCGCAGAATACAATATTTCGTTACAAGAATCAAAACTGGTTTATAATATTTAAAAGAAAACACTCGTAATGATTTTATTTAATCCATAGCGCTAGTTACAATAGGAATAATTTAAACTTTGCTAGTGTTCAATCTTTGTATTGATAATTATAACTGTAAAGGTACCTGGATGAATGAAGAAACACTTTCATAGATTTCTCACAGATGGCGCTACGGAAAAAATCGTAAAAATAAAAACAAAGATCACTAAGCAATAAGTACACAGAAAAAATCATTGGTCATTATTTCTTAATACTAAAATAATTAAAAGTAAAACATGTAACGCACACACACACTACATAGCCCCGCACTAGGGAAACCCTGTGTCGCGGGTGCCATGGACACTCATAAACATCCACAAATTACACTCAAACTCACGAGAGAAATAAATGTAGGCCATTCAAATAATTCTCCCGGGAATCGAACCTGGGACCTCTCCGTGACAGTCCGGCATGGTAACCGTTCGGCCACGGAGGCAGTTAATATTGGTTTATTACAAATGTCAATATTGGTTTATTGCAAAATACAAGCATTAATAAAATTGTTTAATGATTTTTGACAACCACGGTGGCCCAACGTCTCGGGTCCCAGGTTCGATAGCCGGTAAGACCAACATAAGAAACGAAGTTTTCTAAATTGGTGCCTGATTGCTCTGGACTCATAATACAGGGAATTCCCTAGTTTGAGTTCAGGCCATTGATTGGTGTGGTTTTCAGTTGTCTGGCACATTAATATTATTATGATTTATGTATATTTTTTATCCCGTATGCAAACTTGTGAGTTGTGTTGACTGCAAAAGCTTTTGAAGCATCAAATCCCACTACTGAGCATGAGTCTAATCTGAGGAGAGAATTAAGACTGTGTGTAGCTCACCACGCAAACACGTTTTCAGTGACGTTGCAACGAATCCCGTGTACTAGTTCAACATCATCATGTTGAACATGATCAGTGCCCACTGCAGGGCACGGATCTCCACTCAGGCGACGGTGTATGGAACTTGTCACGTTTTCCGAGGTTTGTGGACTTTCTCAGACGTGCAGGTTTCATACAATGTTTTCCTTCAATGAAAAGCTTATGGGAAATTTCAAATTAAAATTGTATTTTTTAATAATAAAACAAATTGGTCTATTACTCAGTTACTGCGGACTATGAAGAACATTACTGAATTCAAATTGATGTTCAGCCATAACCCGTAATGGTTAAGAACATAATCAAACTGGAAATGAAGATTATGTAAAACTTTTTCGTGGCATTCTGCACGAAAAGGAAATACCTTTAAAAGATTTTATTTCGAGTTATCACGAATTATTTGTGCCGAAATATATATTTTTTATATATTTCGGCCAACCCGACCAACCTGAGTTAGAAGCCTATTCAAAGACGTCCAGATCGGCCATGGCAATTCATGTGCAGGAGGAAGACTCTCAGAGGGCGGGACAAACGTAGATAGTAATCTTTCGCGCCAAAGGTCGCACATCGCCTGAGCGGGCTCAGTGCTCAGAGGATCGACACATTTGACAAAACTGTTTCCGGCTCCTCAGTCTCTGTTGCACTGTGAAGTGATCATGCAAAGGGTGCCGAGTGTCGATGGCCATTTTTGCTCTTTCGCAAGATGCCGCTACATTTCTGCGGATGTCTGGTGTAGCTATGCCAGCTAATGGGTATAGAAATATTTGTTTTTATATTTTTAAGGAATGTGCAATTGATCTCCATAGGTTTTGTTCAAATTTAACAATTGTAGCTTGGAACATGTTGTATTGATACGTTGTGAAAAATCATACCACTTTAAACGATTAGGTTAATTTAAAAAAAAAAACTTCGTTATAGGACGACTTTTGTAATCTACATAACTACTGTATTTTATTTTCTGCAATGTGTTGTGATTATAAGTAGTGCTATGTAATAACATCATAAAAAATCTCATTTAACCCGTTTACTGCCATCACGTCTTCCTGAGTCCGTTAAATGAAATGTGCATTAAATCCTATAATCCAATCGTATATGTGGCACTTTGTTTTGAAAAGGACCTTTTTACAGACATTTATCAAATATTTCTGTCAGTTGAGGATCTTCGACGAGAATTTGTTAAAATGCACGTATTACTTTATTCCTATAAGCTTAAAAATATATCATATAATAATCATAAAACCTGTTTTTTTTGTAACGCTAAGTCATTAAAAAGTGCACAATTGCTAATAGTCTGTATTTTCTTAAATATGTAGTGGATACATTTCCTTCAAAATTAATAGTTAATTAATGTATATTCCGTTTACAGATATAACGTCACATGTTAAAATTATGATCCCATGTTAACGTACTACCGATTGATTGGACCTAATTGGGTCGTTACAGCGGAGAATAGTGGTCAATTGGTAAATTAAACGAATCCACGTTGAAATAACAAGATTGATATTATTAAAATTTTGTAAATATCTGTTGCGATCAACAAGAGTTAATCTGAATTTAAGAGGAGATTTATATATAATCAAACAATGAAGGACCAAACACATTGCCTTGAGATATCCTTTCAGTTTCTCAAGTTTGCTTAGTTTTTACTTGATGTATATTTCTTGTCTTACATTAACTTCGTTATAGTAGATTTTCTTATTTCTAGTAGTAGATATAGATTTAGATATAGATATAGATTTAGTACATATAAATAATTAAAGGTTTTTTAATTGAAATTTTATCGTGACTGCCTTTCTTAAACGCTTCTCCAGTTTCAATAATTATATTCCAATTTTATTTTTTTGAAAGAGATACTTAAACAGCCTAAACCACACAATAGATTTTACAGAACCCTAAAACTGTTTAAAAAGGCTCTTTATTGTGGTCATTAGGCAGTTCCTATAAAATTAATCTTGAACAGTTTTGTTTAAAAAAAGCTTCCAGTTTTATTACCCTCCATAAAAACGGGACTCGCCGTGGGACTTTGTTCTTCTTAATGAGTTTACAGGTTACTGTTTGATATTTCCTTGTTATACTCATCTGAAGTTTTATTGTGATTTAAAATAACTTTTGGTATTTTTTCTTTTTCAACCTATCGCTTCCAGATTAAGGATTAGGTCTTCCTTAGTGCATTCTGTTTAATTGGTTCATATAAAGTTGTAGAAATTCTTTAAACTTGTTCATCGCAATCAAGCTATAAACATTGCCCTTTGCTGGTTAAATCATCACACAACAATCTTGAGCGACGAAAACTTTACCAGTATCGCCACACTTGACAAGATGATAATTGTAGTTGTGATGCAATTGTATGTACAGGGAGCAGCTGCAGCTTTATTCGTGATTTACTCTCGGTTTCAATTCGACAATTCCTAAGGATGTAAACCAATCCTAAAAACTGGTAAGGGAACCTTTGGATAAATTTTTTTTCTTTCATAAAACCGAAAAATTAACCCAATAAAACGTTTAAATTTCAAAGAAATCAGTACATTTTTTTCAATAAACGTATTGACCTGATTGTACGGTACTTACTGTCGTAAATCTTCCAGTTTGATGCTCGACATCAACTGCAGCTGCCAAACGTGAGTTCATCAAAGTTTCGTTTCTTTGATCATGTGCCTCATTTACTTCGCTGATATATTTTATGGGTTACATTTTATTGTTTTAGTCGCTAAGTCCCATTACAATTCCAATAAGCTTTGTTGGAGTACGTGTCGTCGACTTAACTTAACATTTCTAATAATCAAATAGTTGACCTTAATCATTTTCCTAATCACATTGAATAAACTTCCCATGACTACGAAACCTTTATTAATACTCTACGCCGTGCGCATGTTAGACGTTGTTATAAGCTTAATGTCTGTATTCCAGCATTTTGTCTTGGTTGAAGATTTCTTTCTCGTTGGTTTCGTTCAACTATTATCTTTTTCTATTATTATTAAGAAGTTCTTCCTTTAAAGCACATATTTATTCATTAACACCAAACAAGATTTATGGCAATTGGTGACCAAATCTATCTGTCTACGCATTTTATTTTTACAAATCGTTTCAGCTTCATTTATAAGTGAATAGTCAAAATTAATATAGCTCCTCAAATTGTGCCATCAATTTCACACTTTGACGTTTTTATGCATATTTTAATTTTTTCTTTGAAGATCGCTGGGTTTCTGTTAACTTTGCTACACACTGGTGCTAAGAACTAGGATCTTTTTGTTATTCGTTGTACTTGTACGGTTGGCCGCAGACCACAGCGAGAGTAATACGAACGATTCCACTTCTTATGGTATCGATGGCATACACATTTTTTATAAATAAAAATCAAGTGCCTATTTGACCTCATCTCACTTGAAAATAAGTGACGGTGAGGTCGACGATGCACACGTAAATATTGGCTATTCACTCTCGCCTTGAAAAGACCCAACATACGTTTTTCCACTATGGTGAAATATTTGTGTATCGGTGTAAAGGCCCTCGCCAATTGTTGCCCAGGGTATGCCAGACGCAGGGCCTGGTATATATATTTTTTTTATTAAATGATGTAATTTTATTTATTTTATTTAATCATTTATTGCACAGGAAAATTCAAATTACATTTAGCAAAACGGAAATAAAAGGTACTGCTTATTTCTAATAGAAATTTCTTCCTGCAGACCAAAGTATAGGACAAAATAATTACAATAACGAGTTTACGTGCACAACAAAAGAAAATTAAATTATGCAAATAATATGAAAAAATAACAAAAATATTTAATTACTACATACTATATAAATACTTGTGTGTGTGAACTTATATATATTTGAGTGATGTAGTAATCTAGAATGAAATGATCTTACTACGAGTGCCTGTTCAATTTCGCCTTGAAAATACTCAAGCATGTATGGAACGTCGCTAAGCATGTATTCTAAAGTTGTTTGTTTTCAATATGATCACCTCTTCAAATTTTGTCCAGTAACATTCCGTGTGTTCGTCATTCGTACAAACAGTATGCTCCAAGAGTTATTCAAAAGTGTGTCTATGATTTATGGAAACGCGACACAATTTGGCAACGGCGCCGGTCTTTTATTTTGGTCTTTAATAATCTCATTTATATAAGAATAGAATACAATTTATATTCGCTAGGTGGGGCAGAGAAAAGTAATGATTTGTTTGTCGTTAGCTTTTCACTATACTTCACACGCAATACATTAACCGTACGGTAGGTAAACAAAATCATCGTCTAAAGTGTACCTAACAAGACAAGTATGGTAACTCTATAGAAATAAAAAGGCGAGTGGGACGACCAGCGTTATGCAACGCGAATGTTTCGCGAGCGCCCCCTTTACCACCTGTTTAAGGTTTTTGAAACTGACGTTCTTTCGCGCGCGCTCGTGTTAGTTTTTGTTACAACGGAAAGAGCGTCCGTGTAAAGGCTAATAGCGCAAGATGGACCGCACCGCTTGAATGATGAGCGCTATTGCGCCGTCTTTCCCTTTTCCTTCCAACATCTTTACGCGCGCTCTCAATCGCGCACGATTGCTGTATCACACGCGATAGAGTGTCCATGTAAAGCCCGCCATTATGCGAATGTATGCGTCCGTACACTGCACGCGGCGGGCGCGCACACATACAAGGCATGCTGCCACGTTTGTATGAAGTTAACATACTAGTCTTACTGTACGGTCCGAATTTACAACCATTGTATGTAAAGTCAAAATCAAATCAGAATAGCAGACCTCGGTGGCCCAACGATTTGCACTATGGCGTGGGTTCCATTACCGGTGGAGCCAACGTGGCCAACTTTTGCTAAAATTTGTTTTGGTGTGGGTGTTCTGGTTAGTGTCCCGGTGTGAATTACGTTGTTGGTATTCATAGTGCAGGGAATTTCCTAGTTTGAGACCAGGCAATTAATGTTATATTATTATTATGTTCTTTATTGCCACAGACATAAGACAGGCAGAACAAAAAACTGGCATGTAATATGATTTTTTTTCTAAATTTATACGTACTTATTTGTGATAAGACGTTTCTAGGAACTGCTAAGGTTGGTTCTCGAAGGCAAGCTTCAAAGACGACAGAGGAGATTTAAAACGGCGGCTCAAAACCGCAAGGAAGACCTCCAGACGTAAAGATGGTATCCCGTGATAATTACATATTTCTTGGCACCAGCAAGCGGCCAACATCTTTCAAGTGAGCTTTAGGCAGTGACAAACTAATGATTTGTGAGTTGTGACATTTTAGAGTTATGCTGATTTTATTCGTTTGTGATTGTTTTATTGCATTAATTAGAATTCAAAGAAAATATCATTGAGGCATGTTCATCCTTGAATACGTCGTTGACCATTATGTGATATTGATGTGAAATTTTCCCTAATCATTAAATAAAACCTTACTGTTCCTTGTGTTTTGGGTGTAATTTGTGGTTGTATGTATGTGTATCCATGGCACCGCGGGAGTAGGGTTTTCCTTGTACCGGGCTATGAGTGTATGGCCACATAACCTGGAGAGATGACAACCGTATGGCCGAGAAAATCTTAACTCTGGAAACAGCAAATGTCAAAAGACAACCAGACCCCAGACCACGGATTGAAACAATCCAAAGATATTTGAAGACGATGGGTGTAGACCCGGAGCTTGCACAAAGACGCCCGGAGAGGCGTACAGGGATTAGGAGGGTCGACCCTAAAAGACATGGGATATAAGACCAGGACAAAGAAGAAGAATTTTTCCTCTTTAATAATTCACAGTTGCTCAAGTTAACAATGCTACTTCTGGTTATAGATTCTGAATATTGATCTACCAGACCAGTAGCAGTAGTTGAGTAGCAGTAGGCTCCTTGTTGAAGAGTTTTTGAACCGTAAGAGTGCTGGTGAAATTACTGGCACATGGGACTGGTTACTTACGTCTCAGTCATTTGTTATCGTGAAAAAGAAGATCCCGACCGCCGTGCTACATCGTCTGGTTGTTATTTTTTATCATCAGAACTTTATTAACGTTATCTATTAGTCTGTCAATTTGCAACCTACAACGTAAATAAATAAATCATCCAATAAATCTAACACCCACTTCGCCCATATCATTTATAAAAGAAGAAAATTTATACCATCCTTAAATACTTCCGTTGACAGAACTGTTCACATTCCTTATAATATATCAAATGTGAATTATTTTTCAAAAGTACTACGATGAATGATACGAGCGAATCTATAAAGAATCTGTATCGTATAGAAGTGATCTAGTTCTTTTTTGTGTCAGCGACTGTTGACTACCGAACTAGTCAAATCTCTCAACGCAACGGGCTCGATTTACACTAAACTCACGTAGATTACTAGTTTTACTATTTGTTCTCGAATTCAACTCGAATTTAAGCTTCTACTTCTTTCTGCGTCAAACCACAGCAGTAGGGCTAGCACGACAGAGTGCGACTTGCGCGAGAGCGACATCCAGCGCGACATACTTCTATGCAAGTGTAGCAGTATCTCGCGCTTTATATCGCTATCGCGCAAGTCGCGCCCTGTCAGGCTAGCCCTACAGCACAGGGACTTGACTTTCCTAATTAAAACTATTTTTGCGGAGAATTTATTAAACCATACTCTTTATTCTATTTATTCGTTAACCATATTCCTATATATTAGACGACCGCCGTGGTCGAGTTGGCTTGCACACTGGTTTTCATGGTGTCACCATCATCATCATCTGAGATCCCGCGTTCGATCCCCGGCCGGGTCTATGTTGAAAATCGTACTTTTCTATATTATCTCGGGTCTGGATGTTTCTGGTACCGTCGTTGTTACAGATTTCCATAACACAAGTGCTGTACTTACTAATTTTGAAATCAGAGCACCGTATGTATTGTTGTGTAATATTTATTTATTACTGCTATGGACACGCCTGTGTCGCTTAACACCGTCGAGTTGCGGACACCTGCCCGTTACACCGTACTATACCATATCATGATACTGAAATGTTTAAAAATAATAACGTCGTATATAGTTACTGCAACTTCGAATTTAGGAAACTCAGTCAAAGAGCTCAATTGAAGAAATAAACTGAAAAACAAATAGTAGTAGCAACGTGTTTACGCTCCAGAATACGAGCGTGACGCAATTTGTAACACCCCCCTTAAGGGTGGAGAGGGGGGCAGACTTCAAAGGGCTCGCCTACAAAGCGCTAAATAAGATGAAAAAAAAATAGAAACGACAATGGACAGGGAAATCGGGGCCTTTCGAAATTCGCGTTTTTCTTTTTTAGTTTTTCGCGCCAAAATTGCGAACGTGTTGTGTTAGCGTTCCGATGTGTAGACGAGTAATTTAACGCACAAAAAAGCTTTGTTTTTTACATAAACTGAGTTGATAGATCAGGCTTGTACGCAATCGTTGGTTACCTATCGTTCGATGGGAGAATAAATCGGTGAGGAAGTGTTTACACAATGTCAAATCAGACTTACGGATTTGGCCACAATAATGGTGAGGCACACCAACGGAACATTTTAACAAATTGGTCGCAATTCTACATCCCATTCCACCGAATGGAATTGACAATTTTGGGGTCATTTTTTCACTTTTTTTATGAACAAGGTACATGACAACTAGAAAGTTGCAGCTATTGATGAGGACTACAAAATGCTTTTGACACATATTGGTACTTTTGTAAAAACCGCCTTTTGCAAAACGTCTAACAGACTAAACAATTGCTCAGATCCCTCTCAAACAAAAAAATCTCTGATAATGAGTCCATTTGTCTGGAAATTTATTAATTTATTGTGATAATATACAGGTAAAGTACAATAAAAGCTTAAATAATAGGAAGTAAAACTAGGATTTTTAAATTAAGTAAGGTGCCCAAGATGCTGGCAGCGTTCCCCCTTTGCATGGCTATACTAGTGCGTTAGCCAAGGTTGCTGGATTTCCCAAACAGTCTATTAATTTTTTTAATAAAATTTTGTACAGATGAAGGGCACTGGGACCGATCGGGCCAAGGGTGTCGATTCCGAAGGCTGTAAAATGGTAGTCGGTGCCGAGATCCTGGTACTTATTACTTTTTATATTTTTCACCAGCTCAGCTTTTTTGTGTTTATAACCTACCAAGTGACGGGACGACCGATCGTGGGCCTCGTGGTAAGCGACACGCCTGTTCATAACAGTTGCAGTGCCACTCAGAACTTTAAACCGCAAAGGTCGGAGGGGTACTGTCCTGCGCCCGTAACATTGAGACAAGGTGACAAGTTCCATGTGCCTATAATTTCACCATTCATATTTCGATTAAGAAATTCTTCTTTAATTTTCTGACGTCAAATCGTAAAATACATCGTGCGAAATTAATTTATTATTTGATTCATTAATTAATTACTTCATCATCATCGACTCATTCATACGTACTATTACAATTTACGCCTGAAAGAACCAAGACTGCCCGAAAGATGGAGTAATGACAAGGTTAAAATAGTAGGCGAAGTATGAAGTAGAGATACATGAGACAGAGACTTTAATCACTAAGTGCAGGCCTTATAATATAGAATAAGAAAATGCATACATACTTATAAACAATATACTAGCTACCTGCTGCTGCCACTGTTAGCCGCGCTGCAGCTGTGCTGCAGTCGCGCGACGGCTGCGGCCGCGCGGTGGCCGCGCGACTGTCACTTTTCATGCAATTCTAGACGCGCTGCAGCAGCGCGATAGTCGCGCATCCGCCGCGCGGTTGCAGCGCTGCGGCTAACAGCGGCAAATTTGAACGCGCCCTAACTCTGAGTTTATGAGTTTCACTGCTTTATTCTTATATAGTTATTGTTACAATTCATTCAAAAGTAGGTGCAAAAAATTAGATACAAAATACAATTAATAATAAGTGAATACTGATACTAAATGACAAAAATAATAAATTATAATATTGTATTTTAAATTAACTAAATGTAATCCATTACAATAACAAATAACAATGGAATTAAAAAAATAAATTGTATACTTAAAGAAATTGCAACGTGAAAATTAATAAAAAATAAGTTAAAAGTAAAATTACAACAATTCATGTTATAAACTAACCCACACCTCCCACAAGAATACATTATGCATACTTAAAAAAACTAACCATTTCACAGTCAAATCCAAATGTAGCCCTTAACTTATTACATATTCTTTAACAAAGTTACAGAAAGCAAAAACAAATAAACACTCATGTTATAAAGCAATCAACCTTGTTGTCTCATTAGTCATTAGACACGCTGCGTGTGCGTCGTTCCGAGGATTAACCGATAACGTGATAGCTCCACTTGTGACTCTTAACAGAGTGTGTGCTTTATTAGTTGTCGTATAATTGGTTTCGTAAAACTTTATTCGTTTATAATACACTCGGAGATTTTTTTATGATATCAAGTGACGGGACGAAAGAGTAGTGCGCCTGGTGGTAAGCGACATGTCTATTCATAACAGTTGCAGAGCCACTCAAAGTTTAAATGGATGCCGATAAGCAATGACGTGTCAACCAACATGGTTATAGCAAAAATGACACCTAAAAATATTTTTCATTGATTTTGATAGTTCTAAAATTGGCTTGTAAAATGAAAACTTTTGCTTTGTGACATCAGGAATGATGAATTGTTGTGATTTATGACTATAATTCCCCAACAACAACAACCTATTTCTGCTGCCAAGCAGTAATGTTAGCATTGGCACATAGCAGTGGCACTACAACTGTTATAGACATGCGTGTAGCTTACTTGACCTGTTCGTCCCGTCATTTGATATTATATTAAAAAAAAACAACAAGCACTATAGCAAAAGTTTTCATTTTATAAGTAAATTTTAAGACAAACTATCAAAAATGATGAAAAAATGTTTAGGTGCCATTTTCGCAATGATCTGAAGGGTACTGCCACTGCGCCTACCACCCCTGGACATAAGGGTTGACAAGTTACATGTGCCTGTATTTTCACCAGCACCCGTACCCATCAAAACTGGAACGCAGTAATGCGCACATTACTATTTGGAGGCAGAAATAGGTTTGATAAATAAATAGATAACTACATTGAAAATTGTTAATATAAATTTACATACCGAATGATACTTTATATCGTACAAGAATATGTCAGACGTCATTATACCATTAATTATATATGTTCTTCAAGGGTTATTTCAACCAAAACTACGTTATTTGTTGTTATATCAAATAAACTGCACCAGTTTGTATATGACGTACTTCAAGTGCCTTGTAAAGTAAAACAAAAATTTGCTTGATATGAAAACAAAAATATGATATTGGTATAATTAATTAATGTACATTTTTTATATAAACATTTCAGTGAGTGAACGTAGGTTATTTATTGTTACATCGATCTTTACACACCCTTACCTCAACCTCACCTAAAAAACCCAAGTTAAAAAAAAATCTATGATGTATTTAGCATCCTGATTCATAAATTGACCTATCTGTACTGTGACCAATCTGACCTATTTCATTGTTTTGACATATTTCACCTTTTTATCACATCACTCTCGTTACTGCTTCCTGGCCACTTTAGTTCAAAATTTTAAAAAGGAATTGGCCTTGAACCAGTATAGAAGGTAATAAAAAGGTGGGATGACGATAAAGGAGGTTAGCATCATCGTTACAAATAATTAAATAATAAACAAATTTATGAATGACTTGTATTACCATTTCCTTATAATTTGAACTTAATATTGAATTATTTATTTAAATTAATTTTAATCAATTTTATAGCCGTTTTCTAATTTTAAGTCATAGTTTTGTTTTTACATTGTTTTTATAAATTTAGTCGAATGAATGTTTGAAATTATTAAATATTTGAAAGTTTTACATTTTGTTAGTCAGCATTTTGGTCTAGTGACAAGCTTATCTATAATTGGAATACACATAAGAACAATACTAAAAGCAATATCTTAAAAAGTGTTGGTTTGCTAATAAATAAATAAACAACTTAGTCATTAATAAAATGTACTTTGCAGTGTGAATTTTTAAATGACAAATCCTTCAATGCACTGTCTTATCTTTGACGTTTTTATATTATTTTGACATTTAGTTATCATTAAAATTGACACATGTAACTATCACTGCGTTTACATTGCTGACTGCCTTTTTAAATCCATGTGTGCACGCCTGGTTTAGTCTGTCACAGTGCATTTGTGTTAATGTCATAACATACCTTCAAAATTTTGTTTTCCTAATGTTTGGCCGGACATAGTGAAACTTTACTTAATCTGTACATGTCAGTTTCTAAAGAACCTGTGGTGTCACAAACAAATGAATTATGTTTATAACCTCTGCAAGTCGTATACGTGAAACTGGTTCGAAATCAGATGTCATTTTTATTTTTTTACTATGCTAATAATGGTATAATTCTATTCCAATGTATTTATTAGCAATAAAATTTCATTCGTACATAATACGAGAACGTTCATTTTAATTGCGAAAGGAAATAATAAAAATATATAAGTCCATTTTGTTATTTTGATTTAATGTTAACTGCGAAAGTACCCATAAAGCAGAAATCAAATATAGTTTATTAAAACATACCTTCGTAATCGAAGTTAGCGATTAAATACAGCTAGTTAGTTAAATTTTACGCTAGTAACTTCACATCTTACTAATTTAACACTTTCATGAACAATAACAGCGTTTACCGCAATATTAAATATAAGAATAGATAGTACTGCTTTACAGTGCTATTTTCCAAGCACTTTCTGTGTAATTGCCGCTTATTGCTTGACCATAGAGAAGTATTAACAACTTATGTTATTTTTAATACAAAGATTGATCACTTACAAAAAATTGTTGCTGGATTCCAACCAGCGTCTTCTAACCAAACGCTAAGCCACGAAACGAACGATTTTTTTTAATGTGCTTGTGCAAAAGGTAACTTTACAGATACCAGCAAAAAGTAATGGAATGTCATGGTGTTCAAACATCGAAACATTCGATAAACTACATTGTCAACAACTTACTAATAATATATTGAATCATTTTTGTGTGTGGTAATATTTACTAGGAGAGTAGTAAATATTATCACACTGTCCATCAAAACGTAATAATAAAAATATGCAAGATAACCATACTAATTACCTGACCGTAAACTAGGTAATTCACTGTACTATGAGAACCAAAGCACCGGATTTCACTCCGAGGTAGTATACAAAACACTTAAACAAGAACCAACTTAGACAATTTCGATTCCCGAATTGGTTCCGCCCCTGGAAATCAAACCCGGGACCTTCTCACCTAGCGCCCACGCTGCAAACCGCTGGACTACCAAGGTCGTTTAACCTTGAAAAATTCAGTTAAATTTTACCTACAGATCACCCGTTCACTTCTAATATAGTTAATAACAAACTAACACCGCCAAATCAATAATGATAATATGAAATTAATTTATAAATTCACTATACTCAACTTTTAACCTAAACAACAAGTGACACCCAACAGAGATTAGCACATAAATCTCTGCAATTATCAAATTCTACGTCGATCTCATCTGCATACGTACGATTCGTACGAACGAAACACCCACAACACACACAAACACACATTTAATAAACACACACATAAAGCGGCAAGATCAAACAGAACTCGACCCCTTTGTAGTCGCCGACGACGCGTGCTGTCTTTTTCTCTTCCCTCGGTTTCGCCGTAAGTGTAGATGGGAGGAAAGGAGATAGATATAGAGCTGGTTATGTAGCGCTTGCAACGTGAATATTTCACCTCGTTATCGAGTCTTGTTTGTGTTAGATAGGGGTGTGACGTGACTGGGCTCACTTTGCCGACATCGATGGTTATAGATTCCTTTTTGCAAAGTCTACGCACACTTTGTTTTTAATATATAATGTACATTTGCGGTAGTTTTATTGTTGGTTTAACTTTAAATTTAATCGTTTTCCGTTAAGTTAAATATTTCCGTTTGCAGTTTGAAAAGTTTACAGTACCTAGTGTTTGTAGTATATACTATTCGTCTTTAACTAAAAAAAATGTAATTTGTTTTAATATTTTTTTATACATTGTTTTATTTCAACTGACTTAAACTAATTTACGGCTAGAGAGTAGGGTGGCTTGTTGGTTCATAGCAATAAATGAATTGTAATTCAAATTTAACTCCACAATTTTTCCACAAGACTTATTCATTTATATGTTTATATTTGTTTTAAACTTTTGTTGGAAGAGTTTGAATATTCGTCATAATCTCTGAATTCTCGATTCTATAAAAGTTATAAAACAGTTGTCGAAATGTGTTTTTATCGATATCCCCAACCAACCGTTTCCATCCCTAGTCATCCAGCTCCCGCGTAGGCAAGACAGGAATCTGCCGATATCGATGTCGGTAATTAAAATAGACATATTGCCGACTTTGTAGGTATGTTTATGTAATGTGCACTATGTCAACGGGACAAAGTTAGGATTTTCTCCTTATTTTATGGGATATGAGGGAAGGGGAAAAATCGAGATAACTCGCAGTAGGCAATTTTAAGGGTGCGGTGTAATAGGTATGTTGTGCCGTGTTTATATTGTGTTGTTTATTTTCAAATTCCATTTAAAGTTAATAAATAATGTTTCAAGGTCTTCGTTGTGAATATCTAACCTCCTTGATTTGGTGACGTTATTTTTATATTTAATATTAATGCATCGTATCCTGCTTGCTAAATCTGGCTTTTGTTCTTTGTTGGTACTGAAGTTGGCTGTTTTTTGTTATTAATAAAAACTAGAACTACTATAACGGATTATAGGAAATGAAACTATTTTTCCGGATTTAAATCGCTCGTATTTGTTTTTTCAACTGTGACAATAGGACCGTAAAGGGCCCGAAACGTTGGTTTGTTTGAAAAAATAACGCGATTTCCGTCCGGAAAAATAGTTTCATTTCCTATGTGTAACAATCGCGAAAACCTAAGAACTCGATATATACTGGATTATGTAACAAATTTATGAATGCACCAAAATTAAATGTAAACCACCTACCTCTCTTTGTCTTCCAGTAATCGTATTTTATAAGCTTATTGTAATATACTCAGTTATTGTAAAAGACTTAATTTTTAGTCAACACACTTGATGGACGTAAGACCTAGCTACCCATAGTACAGGGGATTATAGTTTGGGAACTAGGCACATATCTCTGTACATGCTCTGTACGTATTTTTTTGTTTTGCAATAATTTCTTTTTTTAATTTAACTTTTTCAAGCTTTTGAACGCTGCTTTCCAGGTGTCTATGAGAAAGCGATATAGTTTATTATTGTAGTAGTGGATATCCGTGGTCTCTGCCTAGCTCACTAGAAGACAAGCATAATTATTTATACTTTAACAAAAATTACCTTTAGATAAGTATTCTATTTTTGTTGACCTCGTATTCACGTCGTGATCTGTCACGATCTATGAAATCAATGATGTATAAGATTTGCTTTGATGTATTCGTCGATGGATGGACTTTCTTTTTTTTTTATAGACATTGTTTGATGTCCATAGATAAATTGTTTTGTTTTTTAATTAAGTGTCTAAGTAAATAGCTTCGCTAGATTTTTTGTTTCGCGTTTTGATGTCGCAAAGTTTTCATAATTTTTATTTGAGTTTTAATTACATTTTGACACAAACTTATCGTTTCTCTCTGAACTAACGTTTCTATCTGACATTTTTGTCATAATTGATTAAATCGATCTTACTCAATTTACAAAGCAAACATTCTCCACCAATTGTCCCATGTCTATATTTTTTATATATGGAGTCAGGAGCACAGGCGCGCACTAGCACTAGCGCATCTAGTTTGAGCTCCTGTCTCCCAATCTTTTTTTGCCTATAATTGTTATAGGTAGTGCCTAGACGTCATGATGTACTAATTGGGAGAAATTATTATTGTTATTATTATCATTATTTTTAAGTATGAAAATAGCTTATAAATCGAATGAGATTGTTATGAACTACAGCTCTAGACCGAAGCATCTTTCTTATTTAAGAGTCTGTACTATCTCAAATAGTTTTGATTGATTCTGTATAACAGTGAAAGCGTTGAATCAATCACTTTGAGATTTAAATAACTTCATCTAGGTTCTTTTCTGCCTCAACGGCGGCGCTAGACCATGTAGCACCCGGGTGCAATCAATACCCTGGCGCCATCTTGTAGGTACTCGATCAAACTAAAATAGTTTATTTGACGTGCAATATAACACAATTTGACATTATTACACTAACGTTACAGTACATTTAAGACAATGTCATTTATGTTAAGAATAATGTGATGTTTTTTATGAAAAATAGTGAAGATGGAATATAATCTCAATACCATAGTACTAAAAAAAAACCAACCTCAAAACTTCGTGGAATTACATCTGTTTGCTAAGTTTTATTGCAATCAGTTACCGGAAAATGCGCGAAACCGGATTCACCCCTAGTTTGCTAGGTAGGTAGTTTCTTTTTAAATGGGACCAGCACTGATTCCCTCTCTCTAACAAAAAAAAAAGAATCATCAAAATCGGTTCACACATTTTTCGGATTTATCGCGTAACATACTTACAAAAAAAATGCAGTCGAATTGAGAGCCTCCTCTTTTTTAAAGTTGGTTAAAAATACGTAAACTATTGCCTAATGCATAAACTATAGGTATTTGGTGCATATTTAAAAACAATGTAAATAGTTCTTGAACGTGAAAAACTAACTTTATCCATAACAAGATCTAAATTTAATTAAACAATCCTGAGCACAATTACATCGTCTAATATAAGTAACGAATTCCATTAACCCTTACACTGCGGCGGCGGCCAAAAAGGCCCGGGGCTGCGAACAATTCATACATTTATATTGCCTTTGAAGTGAGGCCTCGGGTGGTGTCAACTGCACGCTAACCTCTCCCCGAACTGTGGTTGAATTTGCTAAATTGAACTGGATTTTTTTAAATTTAACACTGTAATTTTCATATGGAACATTGAATTTTTTTAATGTACCTTTTACAAAATACACAGAAGAATAATGAAAGACTACCATAGTGGCAGGCAGTACGATCGCAATTACGATTTTATGTCCCACGTCAATGAATGCATTTGAGATGGTAGTTGTGACCACTGTCCATCATGTGTAGACCGACCGACTGTTCTCCGGTTATAAACAAAAGCCCATTCATGGCAAGTTTAAATATTCTAAAAGGGATTCGGAAAACTTACCATGCAAAAGTGGATTTTGGACGTTTTGAGTGTTTCTTAATGCAATTTTTCAAGAATTGCCAAGCCGTTACATACAACCACACACATACAACCAGCGCATGAAAAAAAAGAAACAAAGAGAAAATACAAATTTTTGTTTTTTAACCGACTTTAAAAAAGGAGGAGGTTCTTAATTTGACTGCATGTTTCTTTTATGTACGTATGTTACACGAAAACTCCGGCATTTGTAAATGGATTTTGATTATTCTTTTTTTGTTGGAAAGAGGGTACCTGTGTATTGGTCCCATTTAAATTTGAAGAAAATATTAACCTCTAAGGGTGGTAAACTAGGGGATGAATCCGGTTTCGCGCCTTTTGCGGTAACCAATTTAAATCAAACTTGGCAAATAGTTGTTATTCCACGAACTTTTAAGGTCGGATTTTTTAGTGCTCTGTACTTATACGTTCTACAAAATGTCCTCGTTAAGACATGTAATCGTGATTGTCCCTGTACATTAGTCGCATTACGCCACAGCTCCCCTTTAATATTTTACAAGCTTCCCTCGCATTAGTTTTTCCTTTTGATCTTCGCTGGAACGATATTTTGTTTATTCCCAGTTTCGCCCGGGTATTCCCGAATATTTGGGACTTTTTGCCGTTGACAGATTGGGATTTTTGTGTTATTTTTGCACACGCAAACGCAAAAACTCACCTCAAAAAGTGGCTCCGCTTTCTCTGTGCTATGGAAGTCCTCGTCAAAACGAATATAAACCCATTGAGCCCTAATACAAGGTAGCTGCCGTACACTGTTGAAGAGGTTCTCTCTTCTGTCTGCCATTTCCATCCTCAGATCAGCTCCAGGTCATAATAACATTTTGCTTTAATTGGGATTATCGATACCCCCAATGAAAACTAGACGAACTTTATATTCTTTGGTCATATTTTGTTATTTTTGTAAACAGCCACATTCATTTACTAATATTATGCTCCTCGAATTTTGTGAAAGAAATTTTAAAGAAACAAAAAATAAAATTCGAAAAAAAAAACTAAAAAAAAACGAATGTCCTGAAAAAAACAAAATGAAAACAGAACAGTATCAAAAATTAAATTGTGTTCATTTAAGGTATCGTTACACCTATGTGCCATGTTTTATTGTTTAGGTTTTTGAAATTCGAACTTGACAATGGACTGTTACCGGATGGATTTTAGAATATAAATCCGTTGGTATATTTCATTCGTATTAATGTTGACAATAAATTGACAATGTAACTAATTTTGTTTATTAAATTATTTTAATTCGTCGAAGAACTAAACTGATTTATTATGTTCTATTGTTTTTCTTTCTACCGTTTTCCTCGCTATAGTGAGGTGAAAAGTTGTGTGTTTCGCTGGGCAGCAAAGTTGTTTTGCGTCTCGTGGCTTGAAACCCTCCATACGCTCGGATTCTAGTTTTGAACCTTAGTAGCCTTCAATCTTCGCTTCCTTTGCTTGCTCATGTTTCAATACAAGCACTCGCGTCAAACAACGACTTTGCAGCCTTGCATAACAAATAACTATTACATAGTTACGTCAGTCATTAACATACGGTAATTGAAATCTGTAAATTATTGATAAAGCACTGTCAGATTTAGTAGTTCACCTTGAAATAGAGGATAAAAAGAGGGCTTCAGAACGACACCTATTACCTAAAGATCCTATATTCACTGTTCCGAAATACAACAATGCGTATGGTAGAAGAATTTGGACATACATCCTCCCCAAAGTATTGAATAAGTTACCAGAAAGTTTTGTACAAAAATTACGAAAAAAACAAAAAGCAAACTAAGAACGTAATAAAACGGTATCTCGATTTCGATCAATACAAAACCGGCGATGTGTGCACAAAACATAGTAGGTATAAATTTAACAATATTTAATTAATGATGTATGACAAACACCGTATCAAAATGTAAGTCATTTTTCATTATGTCGCTTGAGATGAGTAACTTGGTACCATAGTTACCATAATCTTATAAGTAAAAACTTGTAACTTTAGTCCTTTGTAATTAGAATAAATAATTTTTAAAATAAACAGATACATACATGGTTGACAACCGTGACCATGGGACCTGTAAAGTGCCCGAAGCGTCGGTTTGTTTGAAAAAACAAATATACGCGATTTAAATCCGGAAAAATAGTTTCATTTCCTATGTGTAACAATCGCGAAAACCTAAGAATTCGATAGATAAATTAATATTTTTCAAATATTATTAATGTTTATTTTTACAACTTAATAAAGTTATGTCTCATGGAAAAAAGTATGTGATAGGACACATAGAATATAGAGTCGATCAACTGATAAATAATATCCAACCGAGAAATGACGTGGCGATATTTTTTAAATTAATGCTTTGAGCATTGTAAGTTGTGTATTTTTGTTTTTTTTATGTGTGCCAATATATTATTACCTAGGTATACTCAGTTACAACCACGGAAATTAAACTGAAAATTGTAATATAATAGTAGCGGTATGCCTACCTATTCGCCCTTATTCATGAGATAGACCCTATTAATGAATATATGTCTTGATTTCAGTTATTACCACGATAATAATAGTGATTTAAATATGTCATACTTCAGTCGACATATTTTAACATCCATACAAACATTTTGTGTATTTTTAAATACGTCTGTTACAATAGGTATATTCTTTGATTGCCTACTGGTTTATCTTTTAATTTTGTACCTTAAGGATGCATAAAAGGAATTGCTTACTTGACAATAAGGCTTTTGTTTCTTATTCTTATAGCTTATTGTAATATGTTTTCATTAGTATTCAAAAGACTTAACAATATAATAAATTGTAAACGTTTTCACCTCTGATATTCTAGTACAATCGAAGCCAGTATTTAACCCTTTAAGTACCGTGCAGTAATTGTCCCCGTTTGTTTATTTAATAACGATGTCATTTGTCACGTTACCGTTTTCCCAAAGGGTTATTCTGAGAAATCAACAACGGTGTATAATTCTTAAATTTAGTTTTTCTGGTTTTTTTTTCGAGCATAATTTCATAATATTAACTCATAACAGAAATTACGTAATAAAAAGGCTGCCTGTTGTATATTAGCTTATTATTATGTGCTCAAAATTCAAAATTTTTCTTGCGCATTATAATAGATAATGTTCATTTCTTCTCGAGTTTAAATGTATGGGACAGTCGATGTTTTTCATGATTCGGAGGGGGAAGTGGAAAGATAAAAAAACAGTATTCATTGGCAGAATCACTCCCTTAAACATCGTGAAAAGTCACCCCGCACAGCTGCTTGGCTCTCCCAGCGTCACTCATGCAAATTAATTTAAACTTTACGGCATTATTGAGTGACAAACATCCAACTATGATTTATTATTAGCAGAGATAGGAATAGGCAGAGTATGTTTACCCAAATCTCAAGGATAACTCATAGAGTGAATAAATACCTCCATCTAAAATCTTTCTAATTTTGCATGTCTATCTAGCAATTATTTTGTTACAGTATATATATTCAGAAGAAAGTTTTGTATTTACACGTACAAATATAACAATAAGACGTCAACTGCATGTAGTCAAGAGTTCAACTGCAAATGTCGGATGCTGTCGATAAGAAAGATAGTCTGAGAATCAAAAGAACATTTGACATTATCATATATGATTTTTTTGTATCTGTAACTACTTGAACTTTTATAGTAACGGCAAAAGGTAACGATTACTTAAGGGTAAAACTACAAATCAACTTAATGGTAAAACGAAAAAACGATTGATGACAGATTTTATACCATTTTTTTTTTGTAGTGGCACCTTTGTTTACATTTTTGATCGCGAATTCTACCGGAGACTATAGTCGAGGATTTCGGTTGTTATAAGTTTATTTCCGCCATTTATTCCAGCTGTGGTAGCCTAATAGTTTAACCCATGGCCTCTCAAGCAGAGACAGTGGGTTCAAATTCGTGCTAGCACTTCTGAGTTTCTCGGAATTTATGTGCGAAATTTAATTTGAAATTCGCCAAGAGTTTTTTGGTGAAGGACAACATCATGATAAAACCTGTACGTGGAAATGGTTTAAGACATTTATTCTCACTAAGAATTACAAGTAACTCTAAGTGAGTTGATGATGAAGATGAGAAGACAGAAAAACATATTAGATTTTTTTAAAAAAAAAGCATGCAAGGGCTACAAAATAATGAAGTTTTACCTGCATTCTAATATAAAAACACGCACAATACGATCTCAGGTGCCAACTATAAGCGCTGTACTCTCAGACTACGACCACTGCTTATACTAAATGTGGTTTATTATGTTAATTTTATTTTCGTTTTAGAGCTTTAACAAAAAAAGGTATGATGAAGATGGTTCACAAACTTCGGAAAACTTGTGAAGTCCCCAACCCTTACCTGAGAGAAGGTCCCTGCCTAGACAGTGATGTGAAACTTAATAAAAAGTAAAGTCAGCGTTGGGAATCATAAATGTTCTGAATACAGTGATAAACTGCAAGTAACGTCTTCCATTTCGAAATAAATACAGCGAGCTCCTAAAATAGTCGCGCGGCAATAACTGCTTGAAATCAGTGTCAATGTACAAGTTACATAGTTAACAGCACATCAAGCTGTTCGAATATCGCCTCCAGTGCAACGGAACAAAATTCACCAATGTGTAAATTGATGTGCAAATATCGACTTCACGCATACAATCCGTCTAGGACACAGGTTTATTTATTTATTTATTTATTGTATAGGAAAGCCAACATGATGCATATACAACAATAGCAAATGTACAATACCATACAAAGTTTAAAGGTAGATAGATATGCACCATACTTATTGGCTAACACAGCAAGCTGTACAGATTCCAGGATATATGAAAATTAATTTTTCAATTAATCTTACAATCTAAATACAGTTATAATCCCTGCTTTCTTTATAGTATCTCTAGTATATTCTTTATAGTAAAAAGAAGAAAGTAAAAACAATATAATCCCTACATTAGAATGAGAATTTAAATAAATGATATGGTATGTATAAAACAGATCATTCAGAATTTTAAATAAAATATTTTATAATTTTATTTCTTAGGTTCCCAAACTTTTCGGTTCACCGCCCACTTATTCAAGAAAAAGACATTCAACGCCCACCACTACAAAAAATAAATAAATACACGCATTTTTTATATTAACTTAATATAAAAAAATCACACGAAAAAAAAATGTAGTGTAGTTTATATAATTCAGGTATTTTTGTTTTCAAATATGGTAGCACCCTATGATAGCATCAACGCCCCCAATTGCTTCTGAGGCCCCTACCGCCCTAGAACTCTTCAGTGCCCAATGCGGTCGGTAGAGATCACTTTGGAACACTGTGGTATAGGAGGAGGCTGATACATTTCAAGTTTAGGTAAATACAGGTTACCGAATCCGGTTTGTGAGAACACTAAAATGTCTGTGACAATTTTGATCTCTATTAAGTACCATAAACCTGTCCTATATGTGATGTAACATTGTCTTTTATATGTAACAATTTAGAATAACCCCTCAAGGAAATAATTTCCAAGCCACGCTCCCTAATCAGTACACGATTAGCCCTGTCATTGTGAATTAACCCCGTACTTGTCCAACATTGGAATATTTTATGTTGCTTTGTGAACTTATTTTGTGTTTAAAAAAAACGGTGACATTTTAAATATTAAAACGACGAAATGAACCTTTGCAATATACCATATAATAATGGTTATGATGATACAGAGGATGGAAAAAGATATTTTTTGCGTTTTTTTATTATACAAGTCGTCTTTATTATACAAGGCGTCTGGTATGGAGCGACACGCCAGTCTATAACAGTTGCAGTATCAATGGTCGTATATCGGTGTAGTGGCTTTATACCCACTATACCGATTATTATTACCCCATAAAATTTGCCTTGATTAAAATGAAAGCTCGGCAAAATTCACATGATGTGAATTTGTAGCGGCGTGCTACAAAATGCATCACCACTACGCCCGTCACCCTGAGACAAGTTGAGACAAGTCCCATGTACCTGTAATTTCATCAGCACCCTTACCCTTCACGAACTACTACTACACTACGAAGTAAAGCGCTAATTATGAGTACTAAATACGCGTCATCATACGGCACACTGTTGGGCACGGGTGTCCTCTAAGGAGAAGGTTTTGAGCTGGTCCAATGATACTTCACAAGTTCTCGAAAATTTCGACATAATTCTTTTAATTAAATGTAGAAAAAAGTAAGAAACTTTTAAGTTTTATATTTCTCAAGTTTTTAAAGAGAACATTTTTAACGCAAAATGAAAGAAATTTTCTTCACACTGTATAATTTTTTGTCTAATCGTAGCTATTGACCCCTATTATAAAAGACAGATAGTGATTTTATAAAATAGCTCCCTCATCGGCCTGCAACTAGAGCTGTCACTGAAATTATACTTCACTTGTTATTATTTCTAATAGACGTCTTTTTACGACCCTTTGAAGGGTTAACTACCTTCTTGTAAAAGGTAATTGTTTAATGTTTATCATTTATAATTCATTTCTCGGTTAGACAATTAAATTAATCTTTTGATCTTTTTCAATTGTAAGAAATTTAAATGAAAACATTAAAGAACTTTGTACTCGTAATTATATAACATGCCCAGAAATACCATAGTCCGAAAACTAACCATTAGGCACATTCAAAACACTGGTTGTTATTTAAGGTGATCATGTAACTTGTTTCTGTATGATCCTATCAAACACAATGATTGCAGCAAGGGTTTTATTTTAAGTAGGGAATTTAATCATGTTAATGGAAAAAGTGTATAAAAAAATTGGTCTGCCTGCCAAATTAGGGCACGAATTTTTTTATGGTAGCAAGCTACGTACGAACAAGGCGAGCGTCTGGTGGTAAGCGACACGCCTGTCCATAGCTGTTGCAGTGCCACTCAGAACTTTAAATCTCAAAATCTGAGGGACACTGCCACTGCACCCGTCACTCTGAGACATAAGTTGACAAGTCTACCCTTACGCTTCAAAACTGTAACAAGCACTACTGCTACTGTAATCATTTAATAAAAACCAAAATAACAATAAATTTCAATAATCATTTCAACAGTCAATTGTTTCTTTCATTCAAAGACCTCATACAACTAACGTCGCGGACGTTAAATTGTCATACATAAACACTATATTTAAAACCGGTCACAAATTCGCAAAACTGTCAACCGCGCAACGGAAGTACTTCACATTTTCTACTGAAATAGTTGAAAAAGAGATAGATATATATTTTTGTATGAAATAGAGAGAAATAAAAGTTTATGTGTAGTTCTTTTCAAACACAGTGCTCTTAACTTCCCGAAATAGTGGACACACGGACAATTACTAATAACAAGTATTTATTTCGGAATCTTGTCCATAGTTATTTAATTTTTAATCAATAGCAAATTCTTTTAGGACTAATGTTAGTAGGCTTGAAGATAAAATAAAATGAAATATTATATCCTGGTGTGGACCTGCACCCAATGCTGCACCATTGGGGAGTCCCACCGGTTTATGAACGCACTCAGGAGTCCGTTGTTGCTACCGTGGAGGCGGGTTAGCGTGGAGGCGCAAAGTCTTCACATTATAGCATAGAAGTTGTGACGGTGTGACCTCCTTACGTCGTCATCCCACCTTTTTATCGCCTTTCTCCGGTGTCTGGCTACTCGTATATAAATTTTGAATTGTTCCATAGTTCTTTTCCCTCGCATTCTGGTTTTGTTTCATTCCATCGTCACTCCCTTCCCGATCGCGGCAGCGAACACGTCTTCTCGTTAATTTTTGAACCGTTTACCAGTTACCAAAAATCTCTTGTGCAATGAACATTTTAAAGATCACAAATATTAATAAAACGGGAATGATATTTATGCAACTGGATTTATTACCACTATTTCTTAACCCTTTTCAATTTTGAACTTTAAACTTACGAAGCAATAGGCTGCGGAGGCTGCTACGCTCTCCCAACAACATTACAAAGTTATCTGCGTGCGCCTCCGCAAACATCTCCAAGGCACTACAGCCCCAACAGAACCCTGAATGCGTTATTATATTGGACCCGCAGGTCTGCAAAAAAAAAAAAAAAAAAGGGTCTGCAGGTGTAAAATGATTGGCAGTATACTTTGAAAAGCGAAATTTTAACTGGTTTTGTATACCTTGCAAAGTTCGGGTCAGCATGTTACAGCGGACAGCCAGCGATCTGCGTTTTCTCTTTATGTCCAGGTTGTCTTTAATGACACCAGAAGAAAAAAAAACAAAAATTTGTAATGAAATAAATAACAAAGACCAAAAAGAATTATAAACAAAATACTATGTTGTTTTCATAAAAAATCAAATAACGTAATCAAAAGACTGCTGAATTTTTACATTCTATTTTCAAATTAGACGTTCTGGTAGGTATGTGTGGCCAGTGGTTTATATGAACATTGTTATCATAATTCAACCTTTGTAGTACATACTTAATCTAAGCGACAGCAATAACATTATTCTGTATCTTTATGCGGCAATGACGAAGTGTCCACATTTAAACGGGGTCTGTGTAGGCCGCAGAAGGTACGCAGCAAATGCAGCAACGCAAGACAGTTTCCGATCAATTTCTGCTACTAAGTTGAAGAATATATTTCTTAGGCAAATCTATGAAAATCTTGCGCTATGCAGTTACTTTAAAAATCTCAGTGACCGAACCCTTAAGTCAACGGTTTCCAAAATCTACACCGACCGACGCGCAGTGGCCAACTCCAATCTATAAATGGCCCGTGTCAGCGAAAAAATAGTTGGAGATTCGTATGGTAAATGTGGGTTTTCGAAGGTGGGTCTCAGCCGGGTCGAGACTTTGGCTTTCCATAAATGAAATAATCCACATAACTACCGACGTAACTTAACGTTATTAACATTATAAGTTTTTCACTCTAGAGATCAACCTATCAAACCGAGACAACTATGTCAGCTGTCAAAAACACATTTGAAGTTGATGAATTTGTAAAAAAAAATACATGTGAGAAAGGCAGGCCTTACGAGTCTAAAAAGTTTAAGGGTCTCTGCTTTATGCTTTTTATCAAATTCAGTGGCGGCGTAGTCGCGCATATACATCGCGCATTTTGATAAGAGATAGTTTTAATTTTAGTTTTCTTTGTTAATTTCTGTTACTTTTTGAAATGAAACGACTAAAAAATAAAAAATCACGCGCGCTGCGTCTTTTTAAATATATCCTATAATAGATTTAAGAGAAATCACTTAGTAACTTACTTTATTTTGCATGCATTGCACTAGACACGAAGTGTGAAAAGGATAAAAATCACAACAAAAGTTGTAAACATGAAATTCTAAGTGTAAAATTTACACCTGCTAGCAACGCAATGTTTGCTCGCGTTTGAATTCGATCCGCCATTCAAGTGCGATCTGTGTGTCCCGAAAGCTGCAATTTGGGGCTATTGAGGGCTAGAATAAATAAGCATTTGCTGGACAAACGCGTGACACCGTCCGCCATATCACCGCTTAATATCAGCTCAAATTGTGATCTAGGGAATCGTTCGCCTATTTCACATATTTTTTTTATCTGTGCCCTGATTATACATATGGTAAGAGCACCCGCAGAGGAGTCTTCAATTACGTACTTTATAACTTCAGTACAGAGTACTAAAAAAAACGACCTCAAATGTCCTCAAAGGTGGAATATTTCCTTCAAATTTAAATGGGACTACTACTGAGGTACCCTCTTTCCAAAAAAAGAACCATCAAAATCGCGCAACATACATTTAAAAAACCATACAATCGAATTGAGAACATCCTCTTTTTTTGAAGTTGGTTGAAAATAAAACATAGAGACTTGTGATGTTCTAAGAAAAAGACAGTCGACTGCACATAACTTATGACATTATCCAGAATGCGAAACACGCACAACTCGCATGTTTTACATGGAGAAAGCCCGCAGTAAGAGATAAACGAAATACGAATGCGACAGTTTGACCTGCGCACGAGTGCGAATCCTTCCAATGTACAGACGCGCGCAACTGTTGTTGAAACAATAGATAATAATAATAGTGTTTGTAAACGGAATGAAAGGATTTATTCTATTTGTTTATTGAGATTACCTCCGTGGTCGAGCGGCTTGCACATCGGTTTTCATGGTGTCACCACCGCTGAATTCCCGAGTTCGATCCCCGGACGGGTCGACGTAGAAAACTAACTTTTCTATATTGTCTCGGATCTCGGTGTTTGTGGTGCCGTCGTTGTTTTCGAGTTCCAAAATACACGTGACTTACTTACTTTGAGATCAGAGAAACGTACGTGACGTCTTCTAGTATTTATTTAAAACAAATTTGGTTTATTTATTTATTTACTCCTACTAAAACTCTATGCCGACATAAGACTGCGGTACTAATTAATGTTTTAATTTATTCTAATTTCCATTCACAATTGAAAATAAATTAAATTTAATAAAAAATCATATTGTTGCAGCCTAAATTGAAATGTTCTTTGGGAAATTTAAAAAATTTGGTATTAAATTAATAACTTTTGTAACTATTGTGAAAAACATTAATATTAGATATAACTGGTCGATGACTTTACCATCTCAGCCAGCCCTGATTATAGGACGTTTGGTTTGCTTTAAAAAAAATATGTTTAGAACCAAAAAAATAGTTTCATTTCCTATGTGTAACAATCGCGAAAACCTAAAAACGTGATATTTGTTTGAGAGTCGATTGATACCGGGCATTGTTTCAATTGCACCCTTTCGCATACGTTGTCGTGTTATTGCGACGGTTCCCTGCCTGCACACAAAAACAAATGACCACCTCGGTGGCTCAATGGTTAGAACAGTGAGAGCTGGATTAGGAAGTCCCGGATTCGATTGCCAGTAACAGTTATTTGGGAAATTATCTTTTCTGAATTAGTTCAGCTCTGGGACACCACCCAGAATAGAGTGTATTCCACTGCTCTGGTACTCATACTACAGGGAATCCTCTAGGTCGACACCAGGTAATGAATGTAGTTGTACCTGACATTATTATTATTAATTATATTAATTACAAAAACTGACCAAAAGAATAGACGAATCAATAATAGGCGGCATTATTTCGAGATAGCATTCAACGGAATCAAGAATTGCCCTATTTACTTTTGTTGCATTTATTCAAGTTAGTTGATGCTTTTTTTTCAAATATAGGTAGTAGATAAAAAAGAATATAAAAACAATGCATACTTTTTTTACTATAAACCTTGAAATTATTATTTTTTTATTTCATATTTAAATGAAAACGAGTACTCTTGCCCTGTACGTAAACGTATCAGTTTTTTTAGTGATGCACATGAAATCGTAAAACGGTACATAATAAAATTATATGAACTCGAACCAATAAAACAAAAACAAATAATAATAAATAAAAAGTTGTTACCGTAACTAAGAAGTCGATCGCAAGCGGTTAAGTGATATTTTTTTATCATAACGTTGGCAGTACCGACCAAACATGGCCACCGCCATAACACATGTTGGGGAAATTTCTCGTAATAAAAATATTTCAACGGTTACTTATCGTTTAATTGTGCAAACGCTGCCATATAAAGAAAATATGTCGTGGTTGTGTTTTATCTCATTGAATGATATTTTTGTTTTTTAACGTTTTCACTCGCTCCGCCATTCTACCCTCCTTGTCATAACTAACTCATTTGCAATTCGGTAAGTTAGTTTAGTAGCAGTAGAGCTCCTTGTAAAAAAGTTTGTCCAGAGAAGCACTGCCGCCAAGCAGTCATGTCAGTGTTCTGGTTTTGAAGGGTAAGGGTGTTGGTGAAATTACAGGCACATGGGACTTGTCAACTTATGTCTCAGTGGCGGTGCCCATCAGATCTTTGCGATTTAAAGCTCTGAGCGGCACTGCAACTGTCATGGACAGGCGTGGAGTTTACCATCAGGCACAACATGTTTGTCCCGTCACTTGATACTAGAAAAAAAAACCTTTCGAGACAATAAAACTGAAACTAAATGAGGTATAAAAAAACCGATTATAGGGGATGGTAGATGTTGTTTCGCTGATTCCAGATATGTTAATAACCCAATTTCGCTAAAAATGTCGATAACGTCAGTTATGATAAATGTATGGGCCAATAATAATAATATAATTTAAAAAATAATAATAACATACACACTCACAGCCCCGCACTAGGGAGACCTTGTGTCACGGATGCCATGCACACACACATAGATAACCACAAATTACGCCCAAACTCACGAGAGAAATAAATGTTCTACAAAAAGCGTGTATACAGTGTTCTCAAAGGCTGGCAACGCAGCAGCAGGCAGCTCATCTGATGCTGCAAATGTCCATGGGCGACGATGACCACCTCCCACCACGTAGCTCTTCTGCTACCTTCTTTACATAAAAAAAAAACTAATAATTTTTAAACACCTGAAAAGATGCTCATCAGACGTAGCTAATGACCATTAGCCGATTATATTAGCCTTGTAATAAAGCGAAAACCCATTTGAGATCAGTCCATCGGTTTGTGAGCTAAGATGCCACATCCAGACAGACACACAGACAAACGTTTCAAAGGTCGGGGTTTCAAAAAGATACAACGGTCATTAACAAATCTTAATGTCTTTAACTGTACCCAGTGACTCATAGCGACAGTATCTGCGAACAGATTGAGATTGATGCGCCTGAGCATATAACTGTGGGCGCAATTTGCCACACAGTATGCAGCCAGATCCTGTCAACTTTTTTGGCCGCCATATTGGTATGCCGACCGTGCTCAAAATAGTGACATGTTGCGACTAAATATGTGAAGATATCGTGTTGGTACTTTTGTGGTCAGAGATCTGGTTGGTTGTTTAAAAAACAATAGGCGAAGACGTTTGTGGAGTTTTAAAAACAATGTTAGTATAGGCATACAATGGGAGAGCGCTGCCCACTGGCATTGTGTAGCCCCGACCTTATTTCGGAATAAATGGATATTTGATCTAACCCTTAGTGCTATTTAAACTAAATTCATATGTATCTTTATTTCGTAGGCAAGTATATTTATTGACTTATTTATTTATTTATTTAATGCACAAAACAGTTTACATTCGATGGTACTCCAATAAATGTTACAATTTATGGTCTTAATCTAGGATGTAAACCTAACATATGTACATACAGCATGATCATTCAACTCGTAAACATTTCTATTAAAAAGTAAGCAAACAGTTTCTTAGACATGTGAATATGGATAAAAATGAAATAATACATAAAAGCTTAAAAACTAGTGGAAATAAAAATACCAATGATGACTAACGAGAAGACGATATTACAATTGTAACCGTCATATTTATTAAACTCTAGTACTGATTTCCCCGAGAAGAATAAGTTTGAAACTAGGGATTGCTCTTTAAGCTTATTATTTAACTAACAGTAACTTTTCACAAACTCGAGTTTTTTTTCCGAAATAACGTTTTTTCGAATTTTCATTGCACCGAAAACCGAATTATAACGAAACCGTTGTTCTTTCAGGATTTGTTGGATGTTTATCGCAAAGACACGATTTGGTTTGGTTAAGTTAGGTTTAAAAGAAAAAATATTTTCCTCTCAAAATTACTAGTTATTTCTAGTTATTTCTGGAAAATGTCATTTCGGACTACTGATAGGTAACTCATCCGTCCGATTCAAATATTATATATACGACCAGATAAAGAGACAATGTTAAGTATGAAGCTTTATTCGCATCATGCGTCTTTTAAATTTGGTCGAGTGTTACTTATTTCACAGTCATTGTTTCGGACGGATAACGAGAGTACAGCCTGAAAGAGCTAAACAGGTCACTACCATGGATTTTTGCCATGGATTTTTGCCATTGACTTATGCAGAAGCGGTATAGTATAAAAAAAATAATAATTAAAAATCACTTATCTAGTTTTTGTATTTGGTTTTCGACTTTTAGCCGTAGCGCAATCTATGAGAAATCTTAAGTATTTCGTCACCCAGTTAGATACCTTTACAGCTACCAGCCCTGGCGATGTCGCTATTCATTGTATTTAAATTTTTATTGAATTGATATTCAATTGTTTTTTATGTGAAATTACTCCACTAGGTTGTTATAATTATTAATACAAAGATGGAACACTCAGAAAAGCCAGCCAGTCAGGGCTAGTAGCTGTAAAGGTATCTAACTGGGTGACGAAATACTTCAGATTTCTCATAGATGGCGCTAAGTCGTTGAAAAACATATCCAGTTGTTAAGTTTTCGAAATCAAACTACTCAAATTCAAATCATTTTTTTCGGAATATTACATCCATATTATTATATAAAATTCCAAAATCATAAAGCGCACACATACATTACATTAGATAATTAAATAAATTCAAATACAAATGAAATGAAATCAATAAAGAACCATAAAATAAAAACAAACACAAGACTCAATTAATTAATAATAATAATGTATCATGCACTATGTTTCTTACATATATAGGTTCATCTAGTGGGTTTGAATGGGACAGCACGATCTATTATACTCGAAACAAAAATACGCGTTTCAGATCCGAAAACATAGTTTCATTCCCTATAAAAAAAACTTAGTATAAAGTTTTTGTTTCATTGTAGTATTAAACCTCGTAAATGGCAAATTTTGAATATCAATCGGAATCTTATTAATATATAATATAAATTAATGCCTGTGAAATGAATTGGTGCCTTTGTGAAGACAACTGTCAAGAATAGCCGGTGTATTTTTATTCCTTATATTAATGTTATGTTTTAGTCAATGTAATGATCTAAAGTGTAATCATAATAATCTAATCCTGCCCATGATCAGAACTAACTACAGCAAGAGGACAATAGGTTTTGAAGGAGTGCAAATCTTTAACAAACTCCCGGCAAATGTAAAGGATGCGGAGTCATTTAGTTCATTTAAATCGAAATTGTATGAACATATTATTAACGACCATTCATTACTGAAAGAAAGATTTAATTTGTATAATAATGATGTAAATTTGTTAACAGTTGAACTCTCAACTCATGTTTGTGTCTAATGGTGGTATATCATTGTGTAGTTTGTACCGCGGCTTGGACTGGAATATTGTTAATTTACTGATTAGTTTTTAAGTTCTCATGTAAGTGACAATTGTCTTAATGAGAATAAAATATCTTTGAACTCAAGTGTAAATTGTTTACCTATGAATTAAAGCTATATGTGAATTTAGTGTACCGTAACATTTTGAAGAATTGGAGAAATCGTATTTAGTATCTCAAAATAGTATAAAAACTCATGTTTTACAAGCAAAATTTTATGCAAATTACGTCTATTACTACGTCGAAAACAACCTGGTACTAAAACATGTTGAAGCGTATTTTACCTAAGGAATTATTTATTCCTTAGGTAAAATACGATGTTCAATACTGAAACCCCTCGAAAAGGGCGCTTCAGCCCATGCCAATTTCGCTCTACCCGAACAGTTGAGCACGTCAAAAACATAATTGGTGTGCCCTTGATGTCCTTCACCGAGTACAAAGATGGTGGAAAGCGTAACTGGATGAGTTATGTACTAAACACCGATGAAATGTATCGAAGGTAAAATACTTTTGTGTTGCAAAATGGATTTTTTTGAGCACGGGAAATTACGAATACCTATAAGAACACAAAATGGCATCGGTACATTAAAAATGTTCTACCTTATTTATGGCTTTCGTAAATGTCTATCAGTCCACATTTTTATTGACATAATGTATCACTTTTTCTTCTAATAAAGTTACCTAATAAGAAATAGTGATTATACACATGTATACAAAATTAGGAGCACGGGGAAGTACGAGACCTATAAGAACACATAATGGCATCGGCATATTAGATTTTCTACCGTATTTTATGGAGTTTGTATATCAATATCGATATAATGTATCACTATTTCTTCTACTAAATACTTACCTAATTAGAAAAGAATTGTGATTCTCGTAACCCATACAAATTTTGTCACATTGAAAAACCAATTTCGCTGATTCGAAATACACTGAGAAAAGACAAGATGCCGTAACGATTTCCTCTCTAATAACTTTCGAAGTCGCTTGTATAGAACCACCTCACCCCATCTGCATAGAGGTCAACGACCTCCGCCCCACAGCCTCCCCAATATTTGCGGATTTGAATATAGCCTGAAACCCTCGTATTAGATTTTCTCTTCGAAGAGTTTTAAGATATTTATTTCGACGAATTTTTTGTTCGTTTTCTTATAAGATGCTTAAGCTGGCGTGAGAGGAATAAGTAGAAATTGAACTGCCTCCGTGGCCGAACGGTTACCATGCCGGACTGTCACGCAGAGGTCCCAGGTTTGATTCCCGGGCCGGGAGAAATAGTTGTATGGCCTACAATTATTTCTCTCGTGAGTTTGGGTGTAATTTGTGGTTGTCTAAGTGTGTGTCCATGGCACCCGCGACACAGGGTTTCCCTAGTGCAGGTCTATGTTGAGTTTGTGCGTTATTTATATTTATTTATTTATTTATATATATTGCTTATTCGGATTATAATACTTAGCACAGATTGCCTTGAAAGCTGTTTACAAGTACATTCTAGAAAATCTGCGTTGTTGTACTCTCTCTCACTTGGATTCATTAGTGGAGTCTGCCTTCTGTTTTCCTGTTCTATTCCTTTCTACTGGACGCGTCCACACTCTATCACCATAAAAAGAAAAACGCCAGTACTTCTCTTGATAACATCTAAATAACTGATCTTATATCCTCTGAATCTGTGTTCTGGAAGTACGTATTGAAACAAATGTAGGAAACTAAAGAAGTTGCTTCTATATATAAATGATTTAGTAGTTTTCATAGTAACTAATTACATACTGAGAAACAGTCGTATTGTATGTTTGTTTAAACACACGTAAGGCAATGGAATTTAAACTGCGAGCAGTAAGCGTCAATGACTGTATCATGATTCATTACAGTACGGATTATTATTAGTTGAAATGTCCTCTAAGCTAATGAAATACGGATGGGTGGCAAAGTAGTAAAGCAAAGATATCTATGTAATATCCATAGATATTGTACAGAGTGTTGCCAGTGGGTGGAATTTGTAATTATTTAGGCAGTGAAAGTAACTTTGTGCATAAGTATAGAAATGAATCAAATACATTTTCACTAACAATACCATACACTGGCAAAGCACGTATATTATAGTCTGTGTAGTTCAGAGTTGCTAGCGTGTACCCTCGTTATACAGTTCCGGCGAGCATCCGGCTCGAAGGATCAGGACGGAAATGGATAAAAAATGACGCGGATCACTGACGTCGTTTAGGGTAGTCTGAGATTTGGTAGTTGAACTGCAAAATTAGAGGTTTTTGAATAGGAAAGAAGTATCAAGATTATTAAGAAGGGATCATGTTCCCGTAAGTATGCTTAAGTACGTGCACTTTTGTAATAATTGATTAAAGACAGTAATTAGGCTATGTATGTTGTAAACAATTTAATGTTGTCTCATCTTTGATCTATCATAATGTAGTACTATATTTCTATAATTTTTTTTATTATTTATTTCAACTAATATGTTTTTGATGTAAACTAAACTTGTAACTCTACAAGAACAAGGGTGGTTATGAAATATTAATAACATTGGAAAAAGTATTTTGAAAACATAAGAAAATCTATTCAAAAGTCAGTTCTGTTTGCAGCGACTGAAACTAGACTAAACTCCCAAGGTCGCTAAACGCACTCCGCCCTCCTACCTGGCTCACCACCCCGACGCCCCCACACGTGGTTGCCATGACGACGCAGCTTCCCCGCCCACTACGTCCCAACTCTCAAGATATTCGCAGACGCGTCCGCATTGGTGAAATAAAGGGGTGGTGTAGGTATTCTACCCTAGTGTGCGTGCAAGCTATGGCGATTCCCTTCTCTGCAACGGGGTTAAAAATTAAACCCGATAGGGGCTTCGGAAAATTCGCAAAACCTTCTCTGAATAGGGTGTTGACGTCGTTTGCATTTTCATTTTTTCCAAGTGCACTTTTTAAAATAAGGTGCTGTAAAATGCAGAAGGTCAGAGTATAAGTTTTATAGATGTAATAATCTTAACGAGGACCAAGCCCCTTGACTAGCTAGTATCTAAATAGGAACGGCCGCTCGTTAACAAACCCATTCAATTCTGAAGTATTAGTCGATGGAGGCAACATTTCTCGCGTCCCACCGCCGCGAGATCCAATTAGTGACTGACGCCAGCTCAAGTGCCTGTGACGTCACGCCACGCTTTCAATAACTACCCTCTTACAGTCAAAAGCTGCCCACTTCACCTGGTCTTTATTACTCACAAGTATTAGGCAAAGAAGCGGTACTAATTTAAAAAATTACAAATCAAACATTTAACGAGAAAACTTCAGGTAATAACTAGCAAGCTCCACCGCAATCTAATTGCGTGATTTTATTTTTAAATTATTACGAGCTGTCAGTTGAACAAAGAGCGCTTGCCTTTTGTTTTCTACCGGTCGCGCCATAGACAAATCTTATTATGGAAATATTTTCAAATTAAGAACTTGCTCCCGCATTATACGTCTCGACTGTCATCATTGTCTATGCGTTCTTTTTGTTCGGCCTCGCATGTCGTGGTTTTTCGACCACCGTTTCGGTTTATTCTCTTTTTCTTTTTTTAGCAGCCCGAACGTGAATGGCGGGCTTTGTTTGTGCGTGTTTTATTATTAATTAGTGGGGCTTCTTTTGTTCGTGGTAATTATTGTCTTAATAAGCAGTTCCTGCTTTTGAAATACGGACGTAGTGCGGAGGAATTGTCAGCCCTTTTAGTTTTTAAATGAGTTGAAATGATGCGGAGTTTTAAACAGGTTTCGGTTAGGGCTTCTCACTTTTGTTTGTGACGGAAAGTAGTTAGAAGACTTTAAACGCTCTTGCTCTTGTGAAGTGAGTTTATGGTGCGTAATTATTGTTCTAGTTAATGTTGTCGACTACTTACTTGAGAACGTGATGTAGGTACATATTAGTTTTTAGAATCAAGCAACTAAAATTTATAATGGACTTTGAAACTGAGAAGTGCTTGTATAAAGTTTAAACTGCTAATTACGATAACTTTTATTCCTTTGTAAATTTGCATTTTGTCAATCTTTTATATCCTTTCACAATTTGTTTTTATCACAGACACTCGACCGCTAAGTACATTATTTTAATAATGCGAAAAAACCATCTACGTGTCACCCGGTGTCGTTTATTTCGCATAATAAAGTTCTGAAAAGAAGTCTGGTTTAATTAGAGGTGAGACACTCGGGAAGCGAGGCTGAATGGCCCCGCGTTGGGCGCCATTTTGCATAATTGGGCGACGACGAGGGTAGAACGAAATTTATACGGTGCTAGCGCCAATTTACTTGCTAATGACGCGTCTTCCTCGACTAGCCCGCGTTTTGTTATGCTCTTGTTTTTGAGCGGGGAAATAGTTAATTTTTTCTAAAGTGGACGTTTTAAAGTGCCAAATGATACTTGAATGGCGTTTTGAATTAATTTTTACTGACGTTGCGAAATGAGCTGTTCTTTGCCTTTGTCATACTCACTTATTTTGGCTAGTTTATTAGCAATTATAAATTTCAAGGCTTCTTGTCTATTTCATGGAATAACGATTTTTTCGAAGTAACATCTACGACTCAGATGTTTTCATTTATATTTGATATTTATTAACTGGTCGTTAACACCTATTGAGAATAAACGGTGTAAATTTAAGAATGAACATTACAACTAACATTATATTTTTCCTTGTTACAGACGGGCAAGATGGGTCTCCCGGCGGGCGGGGGTCTCTCCCTATTCTGCCCCGGTGGGGAGCTCGGCCAGCCGCCGCCGGCGCATATGGGCATTCCACCGCCTTACCAGCTCGATTCCAAACTCGGTAAGTAGTAGTTTCCAACCACTTTTAAATTTTGAGATCACAAAATATTCATAATAAGTAAAATTTCAGCAAATAAAAATAATTACAATATTTATAAGTAGGCAGACTTCAAGCACTGTACACTACTGGCTTGAATTTGCCTACTTCGATGGACTAACGGTTTGCATCGTGGATGCTGGATGCGGGGGGTTCGAATCCCGGTTGGACCGATTTGGAAAATGAACTTTTCTAGGGAGAGATTCCGTAACTTGAGACGAGGCAGTTGGTGCGGTTGTCTGGCACACATAGTATTAAAAACTGCCCGGATATCTAATGGATATTAAAAATGAGTTGGATTTTTATGTCTATTCAAGATTATTTTCAGTTAACTGGAATTCTCAATATGACATACCTATCATAACAAAACTTTATACCACATTTCGAAATGTACACATAACTTTTCTTTTTCATAATAAAGGAATCGATACAACAGCTGATATTATCATGTTGTATTAAAGACGAAAAACAAATAATTGAACTTTCGAAAGTCGTAATATTAATGATAGGAAATGTCTACGCAATATGTTCCGGTTTCGAGTTATTTAAAAATAACTGTTTGAATTGCAAATTTCATTCATTCATTCGAAAATAAAACGTGGTTTTTACTGATAAGTTAGTTCACAACATTCTTAATTAATGAATATGTTTTTCAGCAGCTGGTTTGGCGCGGACGCCCATGTACCCTTTTCCGGGGGGTACTTACCCTTACCCCATGCTCAGTCCGGAGATGTCGCAAGTAGCAGCGTCGTGGTAAATATACCCCTTGTTATAATTATATCTTTGGCGATTTAAATCTCTGTGTGGCATTAGCATCGCTTTGGACGTGTCGCTTACCACCAGGCGGCACGACTTGTTGGTCCCGTCATTTGAGTCATTGAAAAAATATTGAAAATTATACACAATGTCCGTGATGTCGACACCATTACTCAAAATTTGTTCTCTTCTTCATAACGATTAACTTTTGCCCTTTTTTATGTAATGAAGGAGGCAAACGAGCAAACGAGCCACTTGATAGGAGGTGGTCATCGTCGCCCATGGACATTTGCAACATCAGATGAGCTGCCTATTGCGTTGCCAGCCTTTGAGAGCTCCCCCTAGGACCTTTGAACATTCTCGTTGTGTACAAACAAAATTTGTATTCCCAATTGTGTATAGAAATGGTGGAGCTTTTTCTATGCGTGTTTATAAAGTTATAATACACATTTTGTTACTTTTAATAAGTCTTGGAGGGCTACCACGACAGAGCAACTTAGATTGCTATTCTCAATGCAAGAACATCAGTATATCGCGCTTTGTGTCGCTCTCGCGTTGGGGCGCGTTCCCTTTATGTCATGATGACAGATAGTCGTGCAGTTTAAAGTGTCGTAGCATGTATATTTAAATGTGTTTGTTCACGTAGTAAAACACGATTAACTGTCGTTCATGACTTTTTGTCGTTATGACGACAGACTGTCGTGACAATGGGAAGTGCTAAAACGACAGTCGTCCAACGATAAAGAATACGTCGTGATAAAATGTGACTACATATAAACGCGGCTTCAAACATTTCTGTCGTGCAAACGAAAATGCGGCTGCCGCGAACCGATAAATTTGTTGTCACGACCTAGTAGGAATAGCTAGACACGACAGTCGTTCAACGGTAAAATAAACGTCCACGACACAGTGACGATAGCTAGTCCTGATATGGGAACAGGCTAGACGCGACAGTCGATAAATAACACGTTACGACGTAATGGAAACGCTAAGTTGCGCTCTGTTGTGTTAACCGTATAGATGTCAACTTTACAGACTTCGTTCGTTCTTCTTCTTCTACCAATAAGATAGAACTAACAGTAAATGTGTATTTCAGGCATACTCCGAGCATGTATCCGATATCATCGGCGGCCAGCGGCTTCCGGAGTCCGTACCCCACCTCGCTGCCCATCACCACTTCTAGTCTATCGAGGTATGTTGAATCGAGGTACGTTGATATCATTCTACATCTTATATAAATTTATTTTTTAACCGACTTCAAAGAAGGAAGTGGTTCTTAATTGGACCGTATGTTTTTTATGTGTATGTTACGTGATTACTCCGGACTATGTGAACCGATTTTGAGGATTCTTTTCTGTTCAATAGAGAATACCTTAGTATTGGTGGATTTAAATTTGAAGAAAATATTCCACCGCTAAGGGTGGCAAACTAAGGGATTCAATAAAACTTGACAAATAGATGTAATTCCACGAACTTTTGATGTCGGTTTTCTTTTTAAAATTATACACAATTGTATGATCACAAGAATTTATTTACATATCTATTCATAGTAGGAACTCTAACAGTATACACATGATTGATTAGATTATTCGTATAATTATGATTAGTACAACTAATCATGAATATAATTCTGATACCTCAGCCCATTACAAGTGTGCATTCAGTGACACCAAATGCATTATATCCAATCCTAAGTAAATTTATTAGGTACAGTAACACTAATATTACGTTAAATTAAATTAAAAGAATAAATAAACTAAAAGTTACCGAAATTTAATTTAAATTCTACCACGAGCTTGTTGGCGAAACATAAAAAACTCACAACGTGAGGAAATCTGCATAGCAATTTCATGATGTGTGCGAAGTTTCCAATTCGTATTTGTCTGTATATATAAATAAAAGCTTATTTGTTATAATTACAAAGATCGAACACTTAGAAAAATTCCTTCGATCTGGTTGGATTTGAACCAACGTTTTCTAGTAAACCGTGCCAGACGCTACGCCAACTAAGCCACAGAACGAGCCAGCGCACCTTACGAATTTCTTTATGTACATGTTGCAGATCTATGTTTTGTTTTTTAACGACTTTTTTGCCGGGTAATTTCACAAAAAATAAATTGAATATCATGGCGATTAAACATTTTTCCATTTAATAAACTTAATGAGATAATATTATTTGATCCTCAAAGATATAATTGATCTATTGTAAATTGTACTTTATGAAATAAACAAAATTTTTTTGTTTGATATACATGTTAATTGTTCGGAATCAAACATTAAAAAAGATGACCGTTTAGATTTTTTGAGCCTGCTGCTTTAGCAAATTTATAATGATTTTTTAAATACATGCCAAACTAATTAAATACTTAATCAACGCTGAAAAAATATTATACTGACACGCATGCATACGAGTGTATAATACCTCCTTCTGAATTATTTATATTCATATTTCTAATTATTGTCCTCTGTTAACAGTGAATTATACCGGTTCTCTCCGACACTGGGCGGCGGGCTCGGCCTCGGGCTCGGCCCCGCGCTGGTGCCTCCGCCCCCCACCAAAGCGGAACTCGAGTCCCATCATGCGCGGTATGCGAGGTATGTCACCGTCTGTATCCTATCACTCCTAGGGGTCTACTTCCGTTCTCACTAAACAATTACCGTCAAATAAGTAATACTCGAGTAAAAAAATTTAAAAATTCATACTAGGAAATGAAACTATTTTTCCAGATTCAAATCGCGTATATTTGTTTTTTGAAACAAACCGACGTTTCGGGCCCTTTACAGGTCCCATGGTCACGGTTGACTGAGGTGGTACAGTCTTCAACCAGTTATGTCTAATATTGATGCAAACCACCCTATTTTTTCACTATAGTTACAATAGTTTTTAATAAAATACCTTATTTTTAATTTTACAAAGAAAACATTCCAATTTACGCTACATTAAGTTTTACAAATTATTTTATTGAATGAATTTTTATTAAGTTTAAATTATTATTAATTAATAATAGAAATCAGAATAAACTAAAACATATTAATTAGTACTGCAGTCTTATGTCTGTTTGGGATTTTTCCTCAGAGGAAATACTGGATCCCAAACTGGTGGTACGGAGAAACCATCTTCCCTGTTGAAATTAGGATGTTTTTTAATTTCAATGGCCTCTCGCAGCATCCTGGGTAGATAACGGACTTCTTTTGCAAGGACCTGGGGTTTGTCAAACTTCATTGAATGTGTAGGTTTGTCCATGATATGCTCGCAGACTGCAGATTTGTTTACGCGACAGTGTTTGACATCAGCTATATGTTCTTTGACGCGGGTACAAATACTTCGCTTCGTTTGTCCAATATAAGAGAGACCGCACTCACAGTCAAGCTTGTTAACTCCTGCATCCTGTAAGGGGATGTTACATTTCACGGGTCTCAGGAACTGAGAAATCTTCCTCAGGGGCTTGAAATAGGTCTTAATAGATGCACGCCTGAAGACTCTTCCGATCTTGTCTGTAACACCTCCCACGTAAGGTAAAATGGCAGGTCTTCGTTCAACTGTTGGTGGTTTCACACGGGGCCTGCGGCATTGGCGTGGAATCTTCAACTTATTCGCATGTAGGACTTGCTTTATGTACTGAAGTTCCCCTGCCAGATGATTACTGTCGCAGACACCATGTGCTCTCTGAAACAAAGATTTGCTAGCTGGCTAGGATGGTGATGGGAATTACCATGGAGGTACCTATCTGTATGGGTTTTCTTTCGAAATACAGTATGGCCTAAGGTATTATTAGGATTTCTTTTAATTAAAACTTCTAAGAAAGCTAAAGTACCACAATTCTCTTGCTCCATAGTAAATTGGATCTTAGTACTAAACGAATTAAGATGGTCCAAGAAAGAAGGTATGCTATCTTTAGGTAATATTGTGAAAGTATCATCAACCTACCGTTTGAAAATCTTCGGCCTAGCTAGAGTCATGGGTAAAACTCGCTCCTCAATGTCTTCCATGAAAATATCGGCAACAACGTGAGATACCGGGGAGCCCGTCGCTACACCGTCGATTTGTAGGTAGAATTCATTATTCCACAATAGATAGCCTGATGTGAGGCAGTGTTCTAATAATTTTGCATATTCAATGGACATATTATGTTCCCTTAGCTTTCTATGTACGTACAATTTCAATGCAGTCTTTTACTGGTAGGTTGGTAAACAGCGACTGAACATCAAAACTGACTATGGTGTCATCATCAGTTAACCGTAGATCATTAATTCCACTGATGAAATGGTATGAATACTTCACAAGTGTAGAAGTGTTCCCTCTCAATGGTGACAGCACCTTTGCCACGTGTTGAGCCAGTTTGTAGGTTGGTGTGTCAATCTGGCTAACTATGGGACGGAGTGGGGTGTCAGCCTTATTTATTTTTGGTAACCCATACAATGTCGGTTTGTTCGAAAAAACAAATATACGCGATTTAAATCCGGAAAAATAGTTTCATTTCCTATGTGGAATAATCGCGAAAACCTAAGAACTCGATATACCTTTTTTTATATTAAGAAATCTTTATAACTTTGTTTTAATAATGAAAATTTAACTTGTAGTTGCCCCTGGTTTTTTTGTTTTTATAACAGCAAGTGACGGGACGAATAAGTCGTGCGCCTGGTGTTAAGCGACAACGCCTATTCATAACAGTGAAAGGAAATGAAATGAAATTTTATTTGCTTAAAACGTGATGTGAAATATGAAACACTATTACAGAACACATGTTTTTACCTGACTAGGCATGCAAAATTTTGCTTAAATTTAATTAAATTATAACACAGTCCTCGGATATGTACAAGGAATAATCAATCAATTAATACAACAAAATAATAAACTATCAATGTTTAAATATTATTAATAAATAATTATTGTCAAATACCAATAACGTTGAAAACACTTTTAATCGCTGAACATTGTAATTATTACACAATTTTACTTTAATTTTTCTAATAATAAAAAAGCTCGTACGGCGCGTGGAACGCGAACGGGGGTCTCCGCCATCTTGCGGTACGAAGCGCGGGAGGCGAGAAGGCGGTGGTTTACGGCCAGAAGCCAAGCGCGACAAAATTTACTCGCTTCGAGTGCGGGTAATTACGGCGTTATATTATTATATTAAACATACATACACATTATAATTTCATATCAACAGTTCCTTTACATAAAGCTAATTCTGACCAAGCTGATTCCGGATTCTTAGTTCAGAATACTATTTGTTGAAATTGTCACCAACAGCTTCAAATTACACACCTGGGGCCAGTAATTACGAACAAACATATCAATCAACGATATCTGTTTAAAAAATCTATCCTTTTAATCGACACCACGTGCCTCCCAACGACACGGTTAATCTAAAAGTATAATAACTGTGTTTTGAACGGTTCCATAAAGAGAGCGACAAAACGCTTTATGTTTAGTTACACGCTTTTTGTTAGGGGACGTTTTTGATATGAATCATGATTGCTTTTTTTGATATGGCTTGTTTTAAAGTGGGAAAAAAATGAATTGATTTTAGGCAAAATTTTATATGTCTGTTCAACAGTACCAAGATCACAGAGTTACTAAATTATCTGGTGATATGATTGGTGTCACCACTATATACAACGTAACGTTGTTGTATTCGTAATAATTAATTGTTTACTTTGCTTTTAACCCAGTCAGGGTTAGTACCTTTTTAGCGCGAGTGGATCTCATTTACAACTTTGATGGAAAAAATATGTTTACTTAGTTTTCAATTCACAAGTGTACTACGCTGTATACAATAATTAATTCTCGTAAAAATTCTTTGTCGTCCATATGCCTTATTCACTTTAATTTCAATTTATTATTATTTCAATTTAATTTCGAAACTAAGTACTGTGATAGTTTTCTCTCAATAGGCAAACATATTTCTTATAGTATCAACGACATTAACATTAACAGGGAGCGCAGGGCGTTGGCAGTAAGGTACAATATGCTGGCCCGCAGTTTGCACGTTGTATTAGAAACGTAAAGCTCACGCTTTTTAAAGTATTTTGCCAATCTTTTTACACGTGCAGCTTGTGGGTCAAGTGTTCACAGAAAGCGTATCGCGCCCTGTGCGTCCAGTATAATGACGTTTTCAGAATGCTGTTGGGATTGCCGCGCTACTATAGGGCTTCGGGAATGTTTACTGATGCGCGAGTGGATCGCAATCACGCCGCGATTCCGCCGCACAGCATCCGCGTGCATCTAACTGTCATGGCAAAGTACGCTTTATTTATTTCGCTTGTACGTTTTAACTTAAATGAGCATCGAGGGCGCGCGGGCGAGACTGGCTCGTCTTTGGTCTACGCGGTAATCGCGCGGCGGCCGGGCGCTGACCGCGCGGAGGTTTTATTATTCAGACGAATTTAGATCTTGTTGTCTTTTTCTTGTCTTGGCTCTCTTTTTTCTTACCTTTGTCTTGTCTTTCGCGTCGTTTAACTGGGCTCTTAATGCCTACACGTTACTCTACACTTGTAAATCCCGTCACTTGATATTATAAAAAATATATTTAAGTAAAAATTTACATAGGATCCGTTATAGTGTGCGTCCGTACGCGATACGCAGCGGGCGTGCAGACATAGGTAAAGGTATGGTAAGATTGTCTCCAAACTACGGTTTCCGATAATAACTTATATAGATTACTTGTTACGTAGACTACTTGTTAATTACATTTCATTATACATAACACGTAAATACGCAATATCGCCTATTATTATGATTTTACCCTTAAACAAGAACCCTTCTGTACAAAATCAAGATAAGCCAAATTACAACGCGTGACAGATGCATTTTTGTACCCACTTAGGAACTTTCATTTATTAAAACTGCAATTTGTAAAATTGTTTTAACGTTTAAACTTGTGTAATTTGAATTATGGAATGTATCGCTTTGATAGGCTTTTTTTAGGCCAGCCGTGACATTGAGACCTGTAAAGGGTCTGAAAATTTTGTTTAAAAAACAATTGTACACGACAACGATCGGAAAAAAGTTATTTAATTTCCAATTATGGAATCTAGTTTATATACGAAAATTACCTAGATACAAAATATTACTTACCTTTATCGATTTTATTACTGTCCAAAAATGCATTGGACTATATGTCACGTCTTGGTAGCTCAACGGTTTGAATTGTAAATGTAGCTGGTTGAGGAGTTCCGGGGTTCGATTCTTGTTAAGACTAATTTCGGAAATTAACATTTCTATGTTCTTGTCTGGGGTTCTGGGTGGGAATTCATAGAATTTAAAGTGCATTCCGTTGTCTGGTACTCATAGCACGGGGAAGTCCCTAGTTTGAGACCAGGTAGTTGGTTGTGGTTGTCTGACACATCATTATCATTACATCATAGTTTTTGTTCATCTTTTTAACCGACTTGAAAAAAGGAGGAGGTTCTCAAGTTAATTCGACTGTATTTTTTTTGTATGTTACTCGATTATTCCGGCATTTGTAAACCGATTTTGATAATTAATTTTTGTTGATAGTATAGTAGTCCCATTTAAATTTGAAAAAAATATTCCGCCTGTAAGGGTGGCTAACTAGGGGATGAATCTGGTTTCGCGCATTTTCCTTTTAGCTTCTATTTGACATTTAGCTTGCTCGTCTCTGTTTCCTGTGGAGTCAACATGTGCGTTGGTGCTAGCCTCGTCTAAGGGTCCCAGAATCCATAAACTGTCTGGTAATATATTAAGCCTTTGGCTAAGGAGGCGCGCTCTGATATATTTTTTCATCACTAGCTAATATTTTTTATAAATCTTTGGCAAAGTTTTAAGATATTTAAAGCAAATGTAAAACAAGCTCTTTATACTAAAGGTTAAACAGATTTGCATACTTATGAAAATAATCATTATCATTGTCATTCCCCTTGCTTCTTCTTCTTGGTGTGCCGCTTCTCTACGAAGGTTGACGACCATTATAGCTATTCTCATCTTTGAAGCTGCCGCACGAAAGAGGGAACGTGTGCAAAAGTGGAACCGATCTCTCAGGTTCTTCAACCACGAGGTTTTCCTTCTACCTCGACTACACTTTTCTTGTACTTTTCCCTGCATTATTAATTGAAGAACCCGGTATCTATTGCCCTTTATTACGTGGCCAAAATACTGCAGCTTCCTTTCCTTGACAATTCTGAGTATTTCCAATTTTTTCGCATTGGACGAAGAACCTCAACATTGGTGACCTTTCGTACCCACGAATTGCCAAGTATCCGTCTGTACAGCTACATCTCAAAGGTCACCAGTTTTGAGCGTAATGCTGGAGTCAAGTTCCAACACTCCATAGCAAACAGCAAGGTACTGAAGACATACTTATAGACTTCCCTTTGCAATGGCGGTAAAAACTTATAATAAAATACCAGAACATATAAAGACGGAAAACAGTATAGAAAATCTAAACTATATGGTTTGATATATTTAATAATGGACAAAGGACAGCTATAAATGAACTAAAAATATGAATACATAAAATGTAATTAATAATCAATATGATAATGTAAAGTAAATTGATTTCCATTTTATTTCAATGTTTAATTTGAGTTGGATTTCGTTTGTTGAATTTTATATAAAATTTTTTGTTTAGAATAATTCAATAATTTGAATGTTTGTTATGTAACGGTACCCTACCAGGGTACATGTCGGTACTGTTGTAATTTTTTTTTAATATACACCATGTCGACCACATGATTGCAATAAATAAATGAATTATGAATTATTCTAAAGGTAGAGCCGTAGACTGCAATGGTCGATTACAGAAACACTTCACAAATTACATTATAGAGAACTTGTTACATGTTATGTGACATTCGATATTCTACTCTCGTGATTCACTCAAATACCGATCAAAATTCTTCGCTTAATTAATAAATAAAGACATAATATACTACCATGCTTACGTTACCTATAACGTTAGCGACATTCCTTTAGTAATACGATCTCGTAAGTTCCAGTTGCATGTAAAAAAGAAATTTGTAATCTTACACCTCTCAACGCGTCAGATTCGAGTTTTACAAACGATACGTCAGTACACAATCATTGTACACTTTGCACTAGGTTGGGTCTCAGTTTTGGCGATAAGCGAACTATTAAGACATAATTAAGGCTTTAATTTCGGGAATCTCGGTTCCGAAACTCGAGATTGATGTTTTCAGTCTCGGAAATATCGAAACCTTTGAGATTTAAATCACATAATGCACGTGAAACTAAATACTGTCTTAACTCAAAATGGTGCAATTATTCTTAATTCACGAAGACTAGATTTGAAAATCCAAAAAAATACTGAATAGTAGTGAAAGATTTATATTCTCATTTATACGTGGATAACCAAATAATATGCACGAATAAAAATAATCCTATAATTAGCAATAAGATCCATTCAGTGATTTATTTTAACTTTGAGACCTTGTTTTCTCAAACTGTTTTGCATTGCGTTCTACTGGTGGTTATGTCATCGAATTTTGCAATTATCCTACATTCATGAAATAGTAGAATTGAGGCTCACTGCATCACGCACTTCGAGCGAAGTGAGAAGCCCCAATCGTACCCTACTCACATAATTAAACAATCTTTAAAAATCTACTATACTATCTAATCTGATTACATAGACATGGCAGTATTGTAGAGTGAAGTTTAGTATAATCTGTGAAAATTGAAGAACGATTGTATTGTATTTGTATTGTAACTCTTTATTTGAAAGTCACAAATAATTTCTTATTTTATAATTTGAGTTAATAAAGAATTTTGTAAAAATATCTTCTTTTGACTACCTAAATGCCTAGCCTATAGAAAGTCTCCTTTTAAACGGGATTTTTGAGATGGTACCGAGGGTCGACATTTTTAAGTCGCATAATTATTTTACACTGTCTTGATGAAGGATTAGTTCCGAAGTTTGGCGATAAGCGAACTAGGAAAGATATTACAGTACATCACCACAGTTGTGCAAACAATGTACATTTTGCTCTTAGATAGAATTGGGGGCTAGTTTTGACAATTATTTAGTTTAAACAGTCGTCTTCACAAAGACACCATTTCATTTAACGGGCAATGTTTACGTTGCTATAATAAGATTCCGATTGATATTTAAAATTTATCATTTGCGAGGTTTAAAACTATTGTGAAACAAAAGCTTTATACTAAAGGTAATTATACAACTTCTGCGTACTGGGTTGACAAAAATCCGTTTAGCTCTTTAAGGTATTCGATCTAAGATGTTTAAATTAAATATTGTAATGATAAATGTATTCAAATGTATATTTACAAAGAGCAACCCCTACAATTTCTTGCTCATTCTTCTCAGGGGAATCTGCCTTACGAATGAGCAGTAGAGTTTTATCAGTATGACGATTTCAAGTGTAATTTGCTTACCTATGAAATAAAGATTATTTGACTTTAGCACGAAAGAAGTTTATTTTCAAAGGCTGATATGGATTAAGTCCGCAAATACTACACTTTACACTTTAATCTTAACCAAAAGTTCCAATTGCGAATAAGAAGTCAAAAAAAGCTACAAAATTCCATTAAAAAACCGCACATTCTCATGTGTCCGCTATCCGCTGCCACTGAGCCACACAATGTCCACATAAAAGTCCAGGTACAATCATGTAAATAAGCCGGTGAGGAGAAATTTAATTAAGATGATATATGAGCCGCCTGGGGCTAACGGGCCACTGTGACGTTGATGTACCGTCAGCTAAAAAATAACTGTTAAACGATAATAAAAAAGTGGCAAATGACTTTTTGGATGGTTCAAAACTGGCTACTAGTATTTCGCGTAATATGGTGACATGTTTTTCTGTTGCGGCAATTTATTGTTCAGTTCTTTTTAAGTAGTTATTGATATTACGGTAATATTGGCATAAAGAGAAGAAAAGTCAACAGGGTGTTAAAAAAGTTAGAAATATCATATGTCTCAAAACGGATTTTACATTTATTTTTACTACTAAAGCCATTTTAAATAACAGACACCGAAAGGTGATCCTATACATAAAAAAACCAAATTCTTAGCAAAAATTTAACATTATTTATATCGATCTAAAAAAATCGAGTTCCTAAAAAATCGATATCCCGCTGCGATGTTTATTACATACCGAACACTTTACCGGACACACCGTAAAATATATTTGAATGATACAAATTTATGCAAACGACCGTGACAGTTTCTCAAAATGGCCACTGATTTTTTATCGTCACATTTTGGAAGATAAACATTATTGGAGTTTATTAGTTAAACTAATGTGATGGGATTGTGATAAAATCTGAATTAAAAAAAATCAAAACTGTACAATCGACGACAAAATCTTTCGAAAATATTTTTTATTAAATGATCAATCATTTGACCACTACCTCACCTGATTTAAAGTGACTGTGAGGTTGACGATGAAGCATGCACACCTAAATTATATAAATTCTAATAAAATTTTAGAACCAGATATGTTACGTTATGAGAAAATACATTTTGATCTACGACTCGGCTACAGAGGATTATGGTGGACATAGCTCTCGAAGATATTCTGTCACAACCCGTAAAAGTTAAGAACATACCAAAAATTAACAAACTGAAAAAACGACACAATTAAAAACACACCTACATTGCTTGTCAAAGACACATTATGGACTACTATCTGGTACTATGAGTACCAGAGCAATGTAATAACTCCAGAACACTTAAATCAGCGCCAATTTAAAAAGTGTATTAAAAACAGTTGGTTCTACTGGGAATCGAACTTGACCTAGTCATGCACCATACACAATGGTAACCGTTAGGCCACCGAGATGGTCAAGGTCAATTGCGACCGGTGAAATTCGTTGTAATCAATAAATATGCAGTGGCTAGTGTTTTTTTACGCCACAGTACATGTCATAAAAATGTAATTAATATAATTCACATTTTATAACTTGGAAAATAAGTTGTTTAAACAGATTCATTAATTTGATGGTGACAAATATTGACTTTTCAAATTACTGTCTCGGTAACTGTATTTTTGGTAGAATAATAATGTTATTGATAATTACTATTTAACAACAATCACCCTAATTATATAATTTAGCATGTTATAAAAATATAATTATATGCTGTCGAAACCTGAACTGATGTTTTTAAGATATATTTTAAAACATAATTATAAACTATTTTAGCTTCATTTCTGGAAGAAAAATTTTTAAGGTGTCATTTTTTCTGCTACCTCTACATAGCGCATAATTACAGCGTGCGCCGTGAATACCTCGTTTGGAAGCGTACGCGTATTGTGAACGGATTTCCATCTTTTTTCTTTTTTTTCTTCTTTTTTTATCTTTTCCCATTTTTAACGTCGAAGGAAGTCGTATATCCAAGCTTCATTTCAAACCAATTCCTTGAATAAAGCCACATAAAACTTTATTAGATGAATATGCTGTCACTTCCACTGTATTTTATTGGTGCTATTTTTGAATGGCCATCTCTTGTAAGAGGAAATCGTTTTTCAGCTGGCTTTTGTTATTTTTTTAGTTCGTAATGATGATGATATAGCATCAATAATTTACTGTTTCGAATCGAGTTTTATTAAATCGTCTAGAAAAGTATTTTGAATTTAAACTTTTTTGTGCTGAGCAGTACTTCTTGTTCGATATTTTTTAAAGAAAGATTGTTTATGTTGCGCCTAAAGTGAATTTTATTTACAACCACCATATGTTCGACTTTTCAGCACAGGCTTCTTTGTAAGAAGAGGCCATAAGGTCGAAAATGTACTAAACCATTATGATTAAGAAAAATATACAGTAAATATTTAAATATTCTTCTCATTTCAACTGTTTGAAATCAATTAGCAAATAGACAATATGCTTTCAATATAATCTGTATGCATAATATTTGATCGAGCATACTGATGTTATATTTATTTTGATACTGGCAACTTCTATACAACAGGTGTCTCCAGAACATTAATTATGAATTACAATAAAACAATACAGTCCAGAACATTAATTATGAATTACAATAAAACATCATAATTTCAAATACTTATAACATAAATTAGAAAAAACAACATATTTTAAAATTATAAACACTCATTTCAAAAAAATTAAAGAAGTATGATTACAGAGTCAAGAGTATGTCGTTTAAGATTAACGTTCAACTCACTTACGATAAGAGCGATCCAAAGTGGCGAAGTTTATTAGCAGTAAAGCGTCTTGTGAAATAATTCATTGAAGGAAGTACTACCGCCGTATCTATTTCTGCCGCCAAGCAGTAATGTGAGCATTACTGCGTTTGGGCTTTGGAGGGTTGTGGTAAAATTACAGGCACATGGGACTTGTTAACTTATGTCTCAGGGTGTCTAGACATAAGATGACAACTCTATGTCTTAGATATTTGTGATTTAAAGCTCTGAGTAGCATTGCAACTGTTGTGGACAGGCGTGTCGCTTACCACCAGCCGCTCGACTTCGTCCCGTTACTTGGTATTACAAAAAAAGGAATCATTTATTCCATAGTAAAATTAATTTAGAATTCAAAATGTAATTTTTTAAGCTACTGTTCGTTCACTGTACCGACTTCCTTCCCTGAGAAGAACGATGAAGACACTATAGGGATTTCTCTTTTCAAATGAACTGAAATGCTATGGATTACACTTTGAATCATATTTGTGTGGAATCTAGAGTCAAGTCGTCTTTCCATACATCTGTATCTGACACGCAGTATTTTTGTAATACGACTTTTCAATTAAAATACTCTTAATGTATCCCGTCTCGCTGTGAAGCTTGCATGAGATCTTGACTGTACCTATTTGTTATTTATTTTACTATAATAAGACAATAAACTTAAAATGTTTAAAGCACCGTTTCAAGAGTCGCGGAAGCTTTGGCAATGCCGTAAATCTTGTTCTCATTCACTCTCTAATAAAATGATCGCCACCGCAAGCCGTTTAAGCGAACGCTTAAAGGCTATCTCTCACTCGACAACACGCAACAGCATCGCACCCGTATGTGTGTGCATGCTTGATGTAGAGTCCCACCCTACGCGACGCTTAAGGAAGACACTACGCTTTTAGACACGAAATCGGTTTGTTTTACAATGTTAAATGACCATAGCAATTGTGCCACTCAGAGCTTTAAACCGCAAAGACCTGAGGAACATTGCGGCTACTCCCGTCACCCTGAAACAGCTTGAAGTTGACCAGACTCGTACCTGCAATTTCACCAGCACCCTTAACCTCAGGCTCAGAAAAATGATACTTAGCGGCGGAATAGCGGCCCGAAGGCGGCCAGTGTGATACCAAAAGTTTCAACATATATTTCAAAGAATAAACCACGTCGCTGTTGGATAATGATCAAGAAAATTTTCTGCTTTTATTAGCGTTACGGAAGCAACACACACAGGCACTCAGTAAAAACACACAAATATAACGTGAAACCCCGCTAAAGCACCTCTCCCTAAACGCGCCCGCTGCTACCGTTCTGTGTGAACGGTTGCATAGAATTTAATGGTATACAATTCGCAACTTCGCCTCGGATCCGCCCCGCACCCGGTCCGCCTGTTTGTCATAGCGTTCGGTACCGCACCGCGCCCAGTGTGGCAATGTTCATACAAACTCGAAGGTACATTACAAAAATTTCCTAAAGAGCGTAAAAAACGTTGTCCGTTTCGTCCAAGCCGATATCTGGTGACTACCTAAAACTTTTCAAATGCACATTGTTATATTTTACATTCTCAACCTTATTGCGAAGAATTAGATTTCAACTGTACAGTTACTGTCTTTAATACGATATCGCTTGACCAGACATGGATTCAGGGAATGTTTTTGTATAGTTTTGTGTTTTTTTTTTTGTGATATTGATATATTTTTGACAACTTTTTATAATACTATTGAAGTTCAAAACTTAACTGTTCTTTTTATTAACGCCTTTTCTATGATATATCTTTTATGAATCTATATTTTATCTTCTTACTTTTGTACTATCAGGAAAGTTGACAACTTATCACTTTAATAGCTATTTTTATCTGCAAGCGGTCAACAGCGCCACTTGCAGCTTGTTTATTATCGTTAACCAATGTCGTTTAAGGGCTAGATCATATTTTTTGTTATAAACATAATGTTTTCCCAGAAAGAAAGAGTTAACAAGCTACAGTCACTGCTGGCAAATAAAACTGTTTTGGGACTTTTCAACGACTCCAACTATGTACTTAATACACAATTGTGTAAGTTGTTCAATAAACCGTGTGACTACACTATGGTCTTGGTTACTCATCGATAAAACATGGTAGCATATTGGTTTGACCTACAACTTGTCAAGCAGAGGCCGTGAGTTCGAATCCGGGCATCGCATCTCCGACTTTTTCGGAAGGTATTTGCGAAATTTACCATGAGCTTTTCGGCGATATTTTTAGAATTTCGGCTGGAAAAATCTGTGATGTCGTCAAGCGCACTTAGGCCCGCGTCACCATCCGTCGCCTAAGAGAAGACCTGTGCCCATCACTGAGACGTATACATGGGTTGTTGATGACTCATCGATAGAACCACGTCGTACATTATCTATTTGAGAAATAGTTTTATCTGTATTAGGTTGATATTGTTAGGTGGAAATAGATGTAGTAGTTTCCACCCTTATAATGTTCACATAAAAGTACCGATGATGTTGGTACTGAACACCAGATAATATTTATACATAATAGTTGTATAATTTTTTTTTATATCGTTCTAAATCCGGTATTCGGTCAGCGTGCGCTTGCGCCGGATACGGGCGTCTATTTCGAACCGGACGCTCGCTTGTTTATAGTCGTCCGTCTGTCTACGTCGTTAACACCTAACTCGTTACTATTGCTTGGAATCTGTTGCTACAAATCTGTATTTGAATTTGATTTCCGATAGGAGTAGTTTTATTCGATATCAATTGCTTCCGTCCTTGAAAAACTAATTTCGTATTAATTCCATAAGAAACAATGGAATTAATTAATTCTTTTTTTTAGTAACGATGTAACCATTTTAAAATTTTATCACAGTGAGATATTTATTAATTTAGAAATAAAATATGAAGTTTATATTGTACGCAGTTTATTTTAGTAGCTCTCCTTGTGAAAGAGTTCGTCCAGGAAAGTACTGCCACCTTAGCTATTTCTGCCAAGCAGGAATGTGAGCATTATTGTGTTCCGGTTTGGAATGGCTGGTGCTGTTGAAAAGGTGCTGGTGAAATTGCGGGCATATGGAACTTGTCAACTTATGTCTCAGGGTGGCGAGCGCAGTGGCTGTGCCCCTAAGATCTTTGTGACTTAAAGCTCTTGAGTGGCACTGCAACTGTTATGGACTGGCGTGTTGCTTACCACTAGACCCACGACTTGTTCGTTCCATCACTTGGTATGACAAAAAGAAAAAATAAAAATACAAACGTAAAAAGTACAACAAATGGCTAAAATTGGGTGCCCCAAATGCTAACGACATTTCTACTTTCTATGGGTATGTGTTAGGCAAGATTCAAGCTCTTGGGTTTCCCAGTCAATTCATTCATTATTTGAATACTGTTTTATGGAAAGAATAGACTCAGAGTTTCAATTCCGGAAAGTGAAATAAGTAGTCCGAGCCGTGTTCCTGATTTGGCTTTTTAAATATTCCTTCTAGCTCAGCTACGGAGCTAACACTCGTGCTAATGTTGTGGACGTGTGATAAGGCTAATATGCCAAGGCCTGTTGTGTAATGATAACTATGAAATAAATAATTACATACTCTAAAGAGTAAGAGTCATAGTGTTGCATTCAAATCTTAAATTGTAAGAGAGACGTGCTCTGTACTGTGCATGTTCGCCAATCACGTTGTTGTAAAGTAAATGGCTACTATAGCAGAAAATTTAAACTTGTCTATAAATAGCGTTAGTATCGGTAGAGCTCCTTCTAAATAATTCGTCCAGGAAAGTACCTACTGCCACCTTACTTATTTCTACCGCCAAGCAGTAATGTTAGTGTAAGCGTGCTGGTGAAATTACAGGCCCATGGGACTTATGAACTTATATTGCAGTGGCAGTACCCCTCAGATCTTTGCGATTTAAAGCTCTGAGTGCCACTGCAACTGTTCTGGACAGGCGTGTAGTTTACCAGTAGGCGCACGAATTGATCGTCCCGTCACTTGATATTATAAATTAATTGTACACACTGATACATACTCATTGCGAACAGATAATAACTGTTTTCCGTTAGCTTCATATTTGTTTTTTCATTATCTCCAGGTCACTAGAAAAAGGCAACAGCAGTTCAACGAGCGACAAGCCGGCAGAGAGCTCGTCAAACTCAAACAACAAGGAGGCAAATAAGAAGCCCCACATAAAGAAACCTTTAAACGCCTTCATGCTTTATATGAAGGAAATGAGAGCGAAGGTGGTGGCCGAATGCACGCTCAAAGAATCTGCTGCCATCAACCAAATATTAGGACGACGGGTGAGTTCGAAATTTAATTTGTAATTTTTATAAATTAAGGTAAACAGGTATGTTCGTCGATTGTTTCTTGAGGTAAAATGTTTAGTTAATAGGACAAACGAATTAATTTAAAAAATATATTTCGAATGGATACACCAATAGGTATATTAGTTGTTCTTAGTGCTAACATTTTACCTCTAAAACAAAACAACATTTCGGTCTTTTAAATAAATAATGGCAAAGCTAAACTTTCGCTTACCTGTCTAAGTAAAACGAAAGTTTAAACATTGTTCAAATCTTCAATAATATTTTAAAACATTGTTTTGTTTATGTATCTAGACAGTGAATATTTTTTTAACCTTCAAGGAAGATATGTTTACATTTATTATGATTTATCTTTTTTTTATATATTTCATTTTTAATTAATTAATTTAATTGTTAACAGTTTAGTCTGAGGTGTTTAACCACAAATGCTGATAATTTGACTGTTAATCTTGTAAGGAATGTTTGTTATATTCTAACTCGTAAAGAGAAACATACTGAATGACATAATAATTACTGAGGGATATTATGGAGTGCGCTTTAAAATATTTTTCATAACTTCACTTGCACAACTTTACTTCCAAACTTTAAGACTCTTCTTATATTATTACAGTTCAAATTTCATTAACTTTTCGATCTTTAACATGGGCAAAGCCCATTTCGGAACACTACGTTATTTCGTCCTTCTCTTGACTAATTGTCCTAACCAGAATTAGACAAAGTTTTTAAGGATAAACGTGTTTTCTTTTTTGCTTCATATTTGAGGTGCAGCTTGTATCGACCTTGTTCTAGAATGGTAGGCCTACGACGATTAGTAGAAAACATTAATGTATCGAAAGCTGAGCAAGTGTCGTACGTCTTACGACGGTTATGACAAAAAAGTCCGACGGCAGGGCGGGGCGATTTATTCCATCATTAAGTTTTTCTTTTTAAATTACTACCCTCCAGCAGTACTATTAAAGATAATATTAAACAAACCGTGAATTTACAGACACTTTGTTAAAATAAACTTCAAAATATATGTAACGTATGGTACCTACACTTTTGATAACATTACATTAAACAACGCAAAGTAATTACCAACCATTAACAGATGACAAAATAATGACAGCCTCAGTTTGAGGTCAATTTCACAAGCTATATGCGCTGCTGAGCCTCTAAGCTATGATTACGCGTAAGCATTACCTTGTTATGTGGTTTAATTTTTGGCATCAATGCTTATGAGCGCTCCAATTATTCCCCAGGTACAGTATATGCTTAGTCCATTAAAGCGATCAGTGCTATAATGTATTGAATAATAAGCAATTGACCGCCGCTACCGGGAACCGAACCCGCTACCCGACTTCCGAGAACGTGGTTCCATTCCTAACAAGAGTAACTCTGTCTTATTCATGGATTACATATACAATGGTCTTAATTAAAAACACGATGTTGGTGCATATTTGGGAGAGAAAGAGATGGAATGAAAATTGTTCATGTTTTGTAATCATGACGTCATCGTGCTCAAATTATGTAAATAAGATTTAGTTTTAACAACAATAGGAATGCACCATCTCTTTCTGTCAAACCAAAAGCAGTTATGAGTGTTAATTATAATGCTAGTGTGTCGAGGACGTATGTTGGTAACGCTCTCTACGTAACACAGTGGCATTCGTTGAGTCGCGAGGAGCAAGCAAAGTACTATGAGAAAGCGAGACAGGAGAGACAACTCCACATGCAACTTTACCCTGGCTGGAGCGCCCGCGACAACTACGGTTACGGTTCCAAAAAGAAAAAACGGAAAAAGGATCGAAGTCCCGCTGAGTTGGGAGGTACTAGAACGGGCAACGTCGCGGGCTGGGGCACGTCGACGCTTCTGTACACTCGCTTCACCCACACTGTCCCCCCTCCCCCCCGGCAAGGTCCCGCTCCCCCCTGGCACCGGAGCCCCCGGCACCCACTAACATCGGACGTAGCTTCGGTCCAGGTCCCGATTAACACGGCTTGTTAACGACCCGTTCCCGTATGTGAGTGTGTGTGCGTGTTACTCAACTGTTTTCCGTGCTGCGGCGCCGTCGGTGGCTGTGCTAGAAAAGCGGCTGGGCGCGTTGCTCACGACCGGGCCCGGCGCGCGGCGGCCTAGCCTCGAGTCCAGTCTCAGAGTTGGCCACAGGCCACGAGCCGCCCCGCGCCGGCTAGCTGTTGCGTGTTCTGTGTACTGTAGTCGTCCAGTGACCGTGTACTGTACACCCTACACCCCCGGAAACTATATTGGTTTGTTATATGTCTAGACAACGCGCGACTCCGATACCGACCGCAGAATAGGTTCTGTGAGGAACGTCACAATTGGCCAATTTCATTCCGTAGGATCAAAATTTTTCGGGGCTGTTTTTCTAGCACCAGCGTTAGGGGCTAGTGTTGCGGACCTCATAGTTTGTCGATCGTTCACACGCAATCGTCAACTATCGATTTGATATCGCATAATATCGATAACTAACAAAATTAACTACCGGAAATTGAGTTTTGTCGAGTTTGGTCGTGTAATCGTCGGTGAATTCATTAGTCAAAATTTTTTGGATGATTAGCTGGACATTTGTGGTGATTTTGATAGCTATCGGAATTATGGATCGATAGTACGCCACGTGTAGTTGTTAGGGGCGCTAGCGGTAGGTTCTGGACGGGAGAACAGCGTCGATGTGCATTTCTCTTTTGTTTCCATATTACGCGGCTCAGTGGCACGCGCTTGGTCGCGAGGAACAAGCCAAGTATTACGAGCTGGCCCGGCGAGAACGCCAGCTCCATATGCAGCTATATCCCGATTGGTCGTCTAGGGCTAATACGCAAAGGGGCAAGAAGAGGAAACGAAAACAGGAGACAACCGATGGAGGTACTGCCTTGACTCCATCGATATGACGCCTTCATCCTCATCCTATCCCTAATTCCTGTGACCAAACATGCCCTGACAAAACAAGACCAGTGGACTTATACTTCAATACCGGACTCTTTTTCTTTAAACAAATTTTTTGGACGAAGAAATGGAATCTGAACACATGTCTTGTTTTCTTAGGTCATGCTTTAATACCTGCCACTTAAACTCGGCTAGTATTGCTTCGCAAAGCAAGCTAGTGTATACGCAAGGCAGCTTACTTTATTTTAAGCGCAGTAGTGAGTTCTACGTACAATCAGGTGGAATGCAAATTTCGGTCACGGTTCCCATACACCCACACAGAGCAATGGGCGTCTCGTGTTGTCACTCATTAAAAAAATGAGGTCAATTAATGAAGGATTAAGCCCGTTGTCCGGAGACGCTCATCGCTCCCCTCCCGCACACATCCCGCACCCGTCGTCCTCTAAAAGATCAATTATTTTGAACTCCGAACCAACGCCTGTTCTGGCGTCACATTGCCTAATGTCTATGGTTGAAGGGGTACAAGGTTGTAGTTTTTTACAATATTTTTTTATTTAAATATTTATCGCATTTATTTATTTTTTTCGCTATCACCTCAAGTGGACTCCTTCGAAGGTTGTCCCGGTTTTTGTTCCGTTCTGCTCCAGAGCTTACGTACGGGGAGCGTGCATGTTTATTGCGGCGGGATAGTTTACGATATCGGCTGGGACAGCCTTCCTATCTGCGCACTGCGCCGAAGTGGCGACAGACACTGAATGCATGACAAGGAGCTGCCACGTCTCGATTCACCCAAGAGAGAGGATCTGAGGAAGCCTTCGCAGGAGATAGTGACACCGATGCTTCTTGTGTCTGCGGTGTTTATTTAATGATACTGGCCAAATGAACTTATTTATTTTGATTCCGAAGAACCTATTCTGCTTCAATTTGCTTATGAGTCATGATTTGGTTTTTATTTTTCGAAGCAATATTAGTGTAGCTAGTTTTATTTTTGGAAGCGTGTAGTATGTTTTATTTAAAACCAATGTCTTTTCCGTTGTTGCCCATTCATTTCCAAATCCTATCCCTTGCATGTGGTACTTACTAACATGTTTTCGAGGGGGTTGGTGCATGACGCTTGTTCGTAGTGTTAGCAAAATTATTTTAAGGAGCTTCAAATATGATTTCCAGTAAATTTATTTCAGCTTTTACATTAATTACGTATTTTCGTATTTATAATTTTGACGATTTTTAATTTAAAAAAAGAAGTGGGATTTACTCGGATTCATATTTTATTTTCAATAAATTCAAAGACAAATTTTATTAAATTATTTTGCAGATTTGTAAATTATAATTTAACGAAAACGGTTTAAAAATTTCAAAAAAAAAGAAGTGTTAACTCTACAAAAAATAAATGTAGATTTGTGAAGAAGAAATCGCACTGAATAGATTCTAAATTGTTCTACCAATACTTTCAGGAAATAATTTGAAGAAATGTCGAGCGCGATACGGCCTCGACCAACAGAACCAATGGTGCAAACCGTGCAGGTTAGTAAAATTCCTAATATTTTTTTTTAAATTTATTTTTCGCTTATGCCGTCTATAAAAAACAACCAACTGAATTTATACTATTGTTGACATATATAATTGTTTCTATGTGGAAAGACTTGGCTGTTTAGTCTTTATTTCCTGTGCAACGAGCCCAGTCGTAAATTTTTTCTTTCTTTTATTACGTAAACTGTATTACCTATATGTTGTGTTTTTTTTTATATTTTATATATCAAAAATTGCAATTTTTGTTACGCAGTGCTCTTTTTATAAAACATAAGGTTATTTTTATAAGTATAAAGTTATGAGCGCGGCAATCAGAAAATGTGTCTTTTCACAAAGAAATAAGAAAGTAGATTTTTTTGAAAGTAGACTCAACAGTGTGTAGCGATTAGGAGATTAGATTATAGCATTCGGAAGGGCAATCATTTGTCGAAAAAAAAGCTTTCAAAAAAATCTTGACACATTTTCTGAAATGCTCGCTCCTTTAGTCATAGATTATACTGTTATAAATGATGGTACATTATTCTTATCAATATGTTTTTTCTACTCATGATTGCCGCTTCTGACGGATCTGATGCTGATTTCTGCGGGCACTATTGGTGACATGTTTTACTCCTTTTGCTTTTTTGAAACGATTATCTTTTTTAATTAACATGCCAAAACGTTACTTGACTCTACACGTACTATTTACATCTCTTGATTATTAATGTGAAATGAAATAAAATGTTTCTATTTCGATCCTCTATCCTTTTTCAAAATTTTGTTTACTTTTACCTATTTTAATGTTTCTGCTTTATTATCACAACTATTTACTTCACCTCTGCCACTTTTATCTGTATATCCTGCACTCACAACGTATCCTTATTTGTCTTTATTTTTCATCTTATCCATATTTGTTTTTATCTTATTTTCCCGTCCTTTTTTATATTTTGCGTTTACGATTCAAATGTCATTTTCTTCCATCACTTCTTGGTCTTCTTGACTATTTATATTATCTGATACTACCTTAGTCCTGAGTCAAGTAGCGTCATGGTCTCCGGGCTCGGCCTGCTCCGACCAGAGCCCGCAACCCCCCTCCCCGCGGCCAGTCTGGTCGGCAGTCCCCCCCAAGAGCCAACTTACGTGAACCTCTAGTGCTTGCCCACCGCCGACGGAGCTACGGTCAGTTGGTCAACTGAAGTGTGGGTTTACTGAGAATTTCTTTTAGACATTATGATGTTACATTTATTTACTGTTTATTATATATACCTTAGTTACTTCTACATTTGTGTCACTCGTTAATTAACTTTCATATGTATTGATACCAACTTTCTTATTTTCGACAGTAAAGAAAAAAAATACATTATTTATAAACGAATAGTTTTTCTTTTTGAACTTTCAAAACGTTCCCGTTTCTGTCTTCTTCTGATCGTATAGCAAGATTATTATTATCCTTTATCAAATACAATCTGTGAACAAAATTAAAAGCCTAAAAGGGATTCTCATTTCTAAGATTTTCATCTTTGAATGTATGAGTGTCGTGAACGCCTGACTGTAGGATTGTGTCTACGTTGAAGTATGTTTTGTTATCTTTGATTTTAGGAGTTCGATTTAGCTTTGTTAAAGGCATACTATTCACTGGCAAACTCGGCTAACTACGTTCAATTTTACAAACAACCATTAACTTTAATGTTCCTAATTAGTAACATTATTTGTATTTTTATAAAAAATTTTGAGAGTATTATAGTCAAATTTTAAGCATTCTTTTTTACTGTTTACAGCGTGGTTTCCGAAAATGAACAATCACCATCCTTCATTTTAGAAATATTATCACGTTGATGTAATGTGAGAGATATTTATTGCACGTCGCAATTTGAAAGCAATGCATCATTACACGAAAAATTCGCGTTTTCAAATTTTAACTTATTTTAGAAACATTAATGGCTATTTCCCGAAAGGTGACTTTTTCGTTTGTCACTTCTATAAATAATTTTGCTTCAAGAATCTTAAGGATAACAAAACCTGAAAAGAGTCGACAAAATCCAAAAACTAATTACAAGTCCTAAAGAATGTCTGTTGATGATACCTTCTCCATATGATTTGAACAATGGCAGCAAAGTTTTGTCAGTGATAGTGTTCCGTAGGCTCTTCGTCTCATAACGGCTTCTTCAAAGTAACTCGGCATGAGTGTTTTAGTTTTCTATTTAATTTTCGTAACATTTTCCACGCATGTCATTTTGGTTTCATTTGTTTATAATTATAGATCGTCGTTTTTTTGTGTGTTCGATGTTGTCGTAGATTTTTTTTTTTTTGGATATAAGGGACTGTGTCGTTCTTTTACATACTACATATAAGCAAGAATGTTTGGAAAGAAAGCTTTTGTTTTTCACTCTGGTGGTCGTTTAGACATAACTATTGTTTTTTTTTCCTCTATTTTATAGTACATGACAGTACATAATTGGTTTTAAGAGTATGTACATAAAAGAAACAGACACGGTCCCAAAGTCGATCCCTGAGGAACGCCTAACATGTAACTCATTTTCTAGGCGGAAGAAGAAGTGCGTTCGCTACATGGAAGCCCTGGCGGCCGCATCGGGTACAGTGCCTCTGCCCATGACGACGCCCCAGTCGCCCTGCTCTGAAGAAGACGTCAAACTCGAGGAATTGTCTGACGCATCCAGTGACGGGGATGCTGATACGCCTCTCAACTCAGCGTCGAGTCCAGGAGGCTTATCAGCATTATCTTCCCTAGCCTCCCCTGCGTCAGACCCTCCCCCCAACCCGCCACGGAACCCCGTGGGTACCAATCCACGCGACGCTAACAACCCCCTCTCCGTCGGACAGCTGACCAGCCAATCCTGGCCCAGAGCCGCCCAAGCTAGGCCCGGACACGAAGTGATATCAGTATCATAGTGCCAGTGCCTGTCCTGTCAAGGACATACGGACACGACTTTAGGATTGGTGCTGCGTTTCTGCGATACACTCTGTGCGCATTTTAGCTCGAGGTTCTTTTCTTTAATACAAACTTTTCGTGCCGAGGTAAAATCTTTACAGAGTCTATCGTTATAGAAATTATTTGAAACTTTGCCATAAAACGAAAGGAACTTTAACGGAATAGCAATTTTTTAAAAGTACACGTAGCGACATCTGTTGTCGAGTTTTAGTAAGTAAAGCAGCGCCACCTTGGGAATGGATCCGGAAGCAAGTCGTGTTGGTTGTGATAAAAATAGGTACCAATTTCTGAAATTGAAAATATTGACGTGTTTTTGTGTGATGCCTGGAAGTACCCGCATTTATGTGTACTATACTGTTTTGTATTATATTGGGTCTTCAACTTATTCGTTATTTATAGATATGATGTGTTACGTTACAGTTTTTAGACCATTGTAAGCTATACCACTAACAAAATACTTTTGTGGACAATGTAATCGTAGCAACAGCACTGTGTTTGAAAGTAACACTTCGTAACTTTAAAAATCTAGTATTTAAAAAGTACATCCATCTAATTTTTGATTAAAAAAGTATTTTCTATGACCTACAATAAATATTCTTACATCCTTTACAACCAAATGCGCGGTACTTCTAAAAATCATGCAAAGTATTTAAACAACTGCCTATACAAAACAGTCACATTCAAAATGATCTCAAAATCGTGAGCCTAATTCAAGTCATGTATTTGCATTTCAACAGTCCATATTATTTAATATCGGAATACAAAATTAACTATTTTTGCATAGCTAGTCACATTCGTGTGCCATTTTTTCATTTGAAGACAAAAATACTTTCTTTATTTCAATGAAGTTTATGAAAAGGAGATGTTTACCAGAGAGCATTAACGAGCTTCAAAACGATCAATTCACGTTTGCGTCGAGGGGAACAAGGTTTTCATCGTCGTTGCACCAGATGCTACAACTCATAATTACAAGGTACGAAGGAAGATTCGTGTATGATCATGTCGATGTTCGACATCAAACAATTGTAAGATCTAATACGTGTTGATCACACAACCAAAATAGTACGTCAAAAGTTGTTTGATCGTTTCGAAGTTCTTATGTATGTCAAAATAATATTATCTGATCGATATTATTGTCAGCAGTACCTGACAGCGCCATCTAGTAAGCGCCTGAGCTAAACAAAGCCCCGGTAAAACAACTTTTACTTTGAATTTTTGTATTCAGATAATAAAAACATGGATTTATTACCACAATCGTGAATTAATCATGATTTTAGTGTACCAAAAAAGGGAATTACAGACGTAATTCTTTTAAATGTTTCTTTAGACATCAGAGTTAGAAGTCATTATTACTTCTGTTTTTCTTGTTAGGTAAATATGGGATGTAAAAATGAACGGTATACAGTGGTTGATAATGTAGTTATAACACAAGAATAAAAAACCCATACGTCCCGTGTAATATTAAGTGTCGTGGCCTCTTAGAAATTTTACATTACAAAGATGAAATTTCTGGTTTCAGTTCGGATTTTCATACACAATTGGTTTACTTTTTAAGCACATACAATTTCCTTAGTAAGCCTCACTCAAGTTTATCTTTCGGAAATTTCCAAATAGGAACATTTTTACATCCTTTATTGAACATAATATAATTCTAATTGCTCTCTTTATGGACTTTTCGTGCTAAAAAACGACATTTATTTCCTATATCGAATGGCCTGCACCAATAAGGTTCCATGTAGCGATAGAGATTTTAGTTTTAATATTTTCCCTTTGCTTAAAAATGTAAAAAGTAAAATTTAAGGCAGAGGCAAAGGGAAAATTGTTTTTCCGTTGTGCGGAACACGTTAGACTGTCGTAGGTTAGAATAGGAACGTTGTATGAGTGAATTTATCGTTGGTAATGTACCGATATTGGCCTATTATTCGTCTTAATATATGTTTTACTACTAAAATGCAGTTTCGCCGAGTTTACAATACCTTAATATGGAATTAGTTAAAGCGCCATCTAGTATTGCTATAATGAACTGGAAGGCTATTTAATCATACAATGTAATTCTGACTTTATTCGTGCTGGAATGCGGAGCGCTAGTTTCTCTGTGCTTTTATTATTCCCGCAGGTCTTGTCGATGTAATACATTAATGGATTTTGTTGCAAAAAGGCATTTTGGTACATAATCAACTATTGTATATGTGTAAGTACATTCATGATGTAAATGTATAAAATAGGTTTAATCTAACTGTGTCATATTAGGTAGTAAGTGTACTATGCTACTTACATAATTATTACTATATAAAAAAAGAAGTTTAAAGAAAAATATTAGTTGAATACATTGACGTGCATATCCGAAATTATTTTACCAATTTTTACAAAACGTGACCCCATTATAAACAATGTTGTATATAAAAATTTGTAATTCATTGAGTAATATTAGATCATTTTTGGTAAAATATTTGCATTTATCTTATTATAAAAAAAAATTGCCCTCGGAATGTTCTTGGATGGTTTGTTTTATCCACCACTTCTTTTTGTTAATTACTTTTTTATTGTTATTATTAAGAATTTTAATGTTGTTAATTGAAATATCGATAACCCATGATTTTTAATAGAAATTGTGCTCTCGTGATTTGGAATAATATTTTTGAATAATCCTGATTTATCAAGTCTCAAGACCAACAGTGTATTATTTTTACTGACAAAAATATGGTGTATTATTTGACGGACAAAAATAACATCAATATAGAAATCGAATTTATTTACCAATTAAGGTTACTTTCCCTCTGATTAGTTTGTTTTGATAATTCTTTTTTTTATTACACCTGTCTTAATAGTGACAAAAGATAATATCCACAGAGATACTTAGTATCGGTTTTCATTTACCAAGCGACATTTATTTTTGCATGTATTGCTCTTCCGTATCATTTTGCATGAAATCCGATGTGCAATAAATTAAAAAACGAGAATAATATGGGTACTGTATAGTTTTTTTCTAATTATAAAATTAGATTTTGCATTAAATTTAATTTTTAAGTTCTATTTTTTGAATTGATTTAAAAAAGGAATATGGAATTTTGTTTTTTTTAACTTCGCAGTGCTTTTTACGTTCAACTTTAATTGTATTTTAATGATGTTTTTCTAAATCCTGTGCCAAAACCATCTAGGACTCAAATAGCCAGGGAGACACGGATAATATTTTTAACTATTATAAAATATCTGTGCCAAATTGTAACTATTAAAATAACAGTTGGTGTTTCGTAATGCCCGATACCTCTGAAGGTCTTTTTATGTTGATAGATTTTATAGGTTGTTTTTATTGTTAAGAGGGTAAAGACAGCTCATATGAGCTAGATTATTTCATGATGTTTTGTAGAGAAATTCGTCAAATTAGAAAACTCAATTATTAGGTCTGGTCCCATGTCTTGTGTTCAGTTGAACGAATATTATTTTAATAAACAACTTAAAAACTGTATGTGCTTGTTTCATTTAAAAAATAAAGTTTTTTACTTGTAATCTTTTGGTTTCAACAATGTATGCAAACAGATCCTCAGTGGATTTTTTAATGTGCCTTACAATCGCACTATGATTACCAGAGCAACTGAATTAACTGCGCATGACTGGTCAGTCACGCGCAGTTAATTTAGTTGCTTAACACCCAGACCAGAACCAATTATAGAAAGCTTAGCTTCCTAAATTGATCCTACCGGAATCGAATCCGAAAATATGAGTGCTTAAGGCGAGGTATTTCAACGCGACATCGTTGGGATAAATGAGAATTTAATAACTATAGATCTTCAGCTAAAAATCTAGCAGGTTCTCTGTAGAACTTAAAGAGAAATTTCTCTATATAAAAATTACGTGCATAGTCAGATATTTTGTTCTCAAATAGTCCGCTTTAGATTTTTATTTTAGCGTTCTCCGCATTTTATATGATCCAGAATACATCCTAAGAAATTAGCACATTCTTTAGACAATATCCTTAAGTGTGTCGTATATTTTTTGTAACACTGATATTTAATAGTAAATAAACTAAATTCAAATTAAATAATGCTTAGCATATTAATAATCAGAAATATTTACCTTTTTTAACTGACAATACTTCACCGGGTTCATTGGCAACTGTAGCTACCACATCACTATGCAATAAAGATTGCAACATTATTTTTCAGTGTCAACTTATATTCTATCTTTTTCGAAGATGGAGTAAAATGACAGTTCATGACGTAAAAGTGTTGCTCACTTGCAAACAGCTAGTGATTGCAGTTGATAAATATTTTATCGACTATCGACTGAATGTTGGTTACGCTTATACAAAATTTTAATCACACCTGCCTATTATTTGAATCAGAACTGCACAGGGCACAAGTTCATTGCATTGTCAATTTTTGTAAGTTCATATATACTTAGACTAAATTTAGAACTGTCTATTAAAAATACATAGGGGAGACATAATTCAGTTTTTCATTTTAATTTAATATACAGAATCAAATCCGCCTATTGTTATTAAAATGTAAATGAAAATAAAAATGTATTTCGAAACTAGTACCTAAGTAGGCCAATTGTCAATTCACAATTCAGACTTTTTGGCAATAATAATAACCTTCTTTCAGTCTATCGATAAAATTGTCGACAACTACTACATGGCTATTGAATTTTTATGAAAGGTAACCCTGCAAATCTCATTTTACTCCTTCAAAAAAGACAGTTGTTATTCAACTGTGATTAAAAATCGGACTTTACCAGTCTGTTTTATTTCACGTAGACCAATTACTGTTTATATACCCCTAATAAATTACTAGGTATATTATTAATAAAAGCTACAAGTTCTTACTCACTGATAGAAATAGAACGCATACTTCCCGATATGGGGGAAAAAAGATATACCGTTGTACGCGGATAGGCTCCAAGGCAAAGAATCAAATATGAGAAGACCTGAGTGTAGAAAATGTAAACAAGTGATCAACAGCCTGCAAAAACTATAATACAAGGAGGGGATTTTTGTGCATTTTTATGAGATACACCCTGGTCAGTTTCCGCGGGAAGAAAAAAATGTTCGAAATTCAAATAAACAAGATCTCCTTTCACGGAAACTATTAGAGACAGGTAGGAGGTGCTCGAAGGAATGTCATAGAGGGTAACACTGGTCAACTGCCTGGATTAAAAAAAAAATCAAGATGGCGATTTCAAAATGGCGGCCCAAGAAAAACTAGCTTCGATCCGGCTGACAATTGGCATGCGAGGGTCTTTAGGAGTCCTTGATCATAATTTGGGGTCAAAAATTTCTTTTCGCCATTTTTTAATAGGGCTGCCATATTTTTTCGTTAAAAATAGCTGCCGAGAGAGATTTGCTCTGATTCGACTGAAAATTGGCATGTGAAGACCACTAGAAATACCGGATAATAATTTGTGCTCAAAATTTGTTTTTCGCTGTTTTCAAATATGACCGTCATAGAAGCGTTCGTTGGCGGCAGAAAAATAATTGCTCAGATCCCTTTGAAAATTGGCCTCTAGGAGTGCTTGATAATAATTTGTGATCAAAATTGGTTTTTCGCCATTTTCAAATATGGCCGCCATACAAACTCTTTTAGCGGCAGACAAAAATTTGCACTAATTCGATTGAAAATGGACATGTCGTGGTCTTTATCACTGTTTAATAATAATTAGCGGTTAAAATTTATTTTTCACCTTTCTTCAATATGGCTACCATACAAACTTTTTGGCGATAGATACAAAATTCTTCTAATTCGACTGAAAATGACATGGCAATGATGCCATTATGAAATTTATTTTTTATTTTTTATTATTATTTTATTTTTATTATGAAATTTGGGGTAAAAAGTTTCTGCTGTTTTTCGATATAGCCGTAATTTATTTATGTAACTTGCTTTGCTCGGACTGAAAATTAGCACGAAAAGATTTCTAAGATTGTTTGATAATAATTAGTGGTCATAATATATTTTTGAAACTTTTAAATATGGCCGCCATTAAAGAGCTATTTAATCTTTTTTTTAAAGTCCTAAGTGTCCGAAGCGTCCGCACGCCTTCGTGTGGAAGTAATTATATACGGAGTCGTAATAGATTACGAGTACAAGATCTCACAATTGTAAAAATGTAAGGCATACTTCCCGATGTAGTGGAAATGAGATACTTATTATAGCGTTGTTGTATCTCAATCATAATTGTCAGATTACATTTTCTTGAAAGCTATGCCAAAGAGAAATATTTAGGGGGAAAAATGCCAAACTACTGCCGTATTTCCTGTACTATGAATACCAAAACAATGATAATTCAGAATAATCAGACCAAAACCAACTTAGAAATGTTCGTTTCTTAAATCGGCCCAAATCGGGAATCGACCTCCTCATCAAGCGCCCATAGTGCTAACTGCTGCGCCACCGAAGAGCATGAGCACACCCCGTAAACTGAACCCGACCACGCGCCGTAGGCCGAGCCCGACTCCCACCTACGGTGGGGTACAGGGCTCGTATAAGTATATAACCATACCTAACATATTCATACATAATGAAATATACATTCACTACATAATGAAAATACTGGGTAAAGTTGTATGACGGTGGGTGAAGGAAAAAATAAAACTAAAACATATGAGATTACATTGTTTATTTTGTGACAATGCATAATAATAATTAAAGAACATACATTTAGACATGTAAAAAAAATTGTAAAACTATAAAACGTGATGCCGAGACTAGTGAAAATTCGAAAAAATAAAAATAGCCTTTTTAGTCAAAGGACAAATTTGTACTGCGTTAAAATTAACCTAATGATTATGGTCAAATGTTAATTTTTAGTAAATTTTTACACACAAGCATTGACGGGGCAAACCATCGGGTTTGTATTTACGATATAACCTTTTTTACTCCTCTAAGGACGCCTTCAAATAAGACGCTTATAGAAGTGTTGCAGTGAATTTTCATAGAATATTTAGAAGCGCAGCTGCAGCGCCATAATGGCCAACATAATGGCAACACGCATGCCAAATTTCGCAGATTATATATTGTATGAAAATGAGAGTTGAAGGCGTCCTTATGCTTGATTATACCGCTATTCGCTTTGGTTGTCAATGTTGTAACGTCAGGTGAAGAATTAGTTCTAAATAAAATTTAGCAATAAGCCAATGGTCGGTGTTACGCGGTCATCCTTCACATAAGGTGTCAATTCTGTCATGATTCTAAACCTAATAATTTACCAGATGTCGTTCCATAGTATCTGGAGAGCGAATAGTCCTTCTGCACTATTGTTATGCGAAGCGGGTTAAGGACTTCACGTTTCCGCTTCGTTAAGTAATACCTCTACCATAGTTTACTGTGTTGACAGTCACTAACAATTGTGTATAAAATACTCAATAATTTTGTAGAGCAAATTATGCACGCTCCTTGCATTCACGAGTAGAACAATTTTTTACGATCGCGACTACCAATACTGTAAGTTCATGGTAGAAGCACCGGTTAAAAAAAATTTTTAAGGTGGCGCTATTATGAAAATTTCAAATTAATGTTCGTTTCGACATTAGACGGAATAAGGTTCAAAATATCGCGTAGTAAATTTACGAAACATAATTGCATTCTCGCTACTAAATGTGTCACAATTATCTTTTTAGTCATTAGATTTAGAATTATGTAAAAGATTAACAGAATTGACGTCCTCACAATCGTAATATGGAATTTGGTTCTCAACTAAGTAATAAAAAAACAATATTAAATAGTGGGACATATTTTCGAGGTGCTCTATTACATTAATAGTTAAAAAAACAAAAAAGTCGTTAACACTATTCTTATATTACCATCATTTAAGCACATAGAAACATACATATCCATTCTTATTATTTAAATACATTTTTAAAAGCGCCACATTTTAAGGTACAGCTGACGTAGACTGTTTGTTGACAAAAATGGTAAGTAAAACAAAATAATATAGAAAAGTTCTATAATAGTTCTTTACCAATATTTGGGAGTCTTTCTCAGAACCTACACCATTCATTCGCAGCAGCGCGTTGTTAAATATGCGATTGGACCAGCGCGAGTGCATCGCGAAATTGGATGCTGATAAGCAATAAGGTGTCAGTCAACCAACATAGTCATAGTTTTGCGAAATTGGCACTTAAAAATATTATCGTTGTTATTGATAGTTTATTCTAAAATTTACTTACAAAATGAAAACCTTTGCTGTTGTGCTTGTTGAGGAATTGTAGTAATAAATCACAACAATTCATCATTCTTAAGGTGACAACAGTTTTATAAGTAAATTTTAGAACAAACTATCAAAAACAACAAAAAATCTTTAGGTGTCATTTTCGCAAAACTATGATAATATTGGTTGACGCGTTATAGCTTATCAATATCCAATTATGCGTATGTGTGCGTCCGTACACGGCACACGGAGGGCGCGCACGCACAAACCACGCTGCTACGTTTGTATGCAGTTACCATACTTGTCTTATTACGTCATATAGTACATATGTTCGTACTGTAAAAAAATTATGCAAATTTTTTTTATTAACCCGTAGTCATAAAAAAGCAACAGTTTTCTTTCCCACAAAAAGTAATAATTAAACAAAGTAATAAGCTTTAACATGATTTTTCAAAATCGTACAACAATAGTTCTTTGTCATCAGGTTTCGGGTTATTTCAAAATAAACCTGCGTAAACTCTCTTTTAAAGAGTGACAAGTTATTTATGGGCTCACAAATATTTGTGGCGCCAAAGTTCGGCAAATAACTTCTAAGCCTTTAGAAGATAACAAGAATTTATCAAATAGGTTAAACATAATGAAATTATTACAATTATTACTTCCTCACTCGCCTACTACGTATAGATCATTCGCTGAAGAATGCATTAAGTAATTGTAACGGACCAATGACATGGCTATAATATCACGTGAAATACGGTTGAAAATTCAAACCAACCAAGCACATGGTTTCAGTGACATGAAAATTACCCACTGCACTCAAAATGTGAATTCAATATAAGAGTAAGCGATATGGGAAAATCGTCCGTCTTCAAAACTTTACAAAATTCAAAGTGACGTCATTATAATTCTATGGTTATTGTTATATTAAATAATATAAGTTAAATGGTTATGTTAGAGAAAAATTGTATACTTCGTTTTTTTAGCATTAGACAGGAGGAATGTTCTATCTAAATCAGGTATTTTATCTCGAGCCATTTCACTCCGTCATTTTTAAGGAAAGAAATTTAAGAGACATATTCATTAAATTTTTATGTCATTGTTTCGTTATCTTTACTCGTAGTATTTACTGAAGATTAAATAAAAACTTTCTATCTTCACATACTTAATCTACTTCAAAAACTTGCACATTAAAAGACAAAAGAAACAGAGGTTACAAACATTAAACGGAAACTTTTTTTTAATTAATAACATACTACCTCGTCATTCATAAATGTCATTTGTTACCAATTCTTACGATATTCTACGTTATTGTAATTTGTTGCCTGAAGAAAAAGGTTTATGATCACTGCTTCTTTGTTTACGTTTTTTTCTAATTCTAATAAAACGAAGTATAGGCAGCATATAGGTACAGCTAATGTATGCCGACATGGCATTTAAAATGTCGGTTAACATAAGCGTATTGGCTAATATACGCCCAACACGTTCAATAATGAATGTGGCGCTTTATCTCACATTTTTAAAGTGAGCGCTACTCGTCTTCATTTTCATGTTACCGTGTCGTGTTGTCTAATGTGAAAAACGTCCATTCTTCCATTTGGCTTTTTATTAGGGTGAAAAAGTTAATCTTAAATTAAGTATATTTGCAACATGTTAAGCCACTAGTTTGCGGATCTACTATGTTAACTTGAAACAAACTTTGACACTTTTTGGGATTATGGAAAACTACTTTGGAAGTGAAATCCTATTTATACAACCACTAAACAACTTTTAATTATTGAAAATATCTTGCTGGATAAAACATGAGTACATATTATAAAATATGCTATAGAGAACACGTAGTACTTAGTATTCAATGTGATTTAGATATTACTTGAGCCGAGGCGAAACATACTTTGCATTTTTTCATCGTTTACAGTTTGACAAGTTTATATGAACAATCCTGGTTGCGTTATTGAAACATAGTAGTGAAAATTTAACACGTTCACAGTACATGACTCCATCTAGAGTCGTATTGGCTTCAACCATAAGTCGACGCATACCTATGGAATTGCAACTACATACTACTTCAATGCCAAATATTTTGGTTGGACTTATAGACCCAAGGGCGCATTAAAATAAATTAATAAAATTGAACAATAGCCAGATTTTATTTAAAATAATAAAAGATTTTCATATTACATTCTTGCTTTGTAAACAATAGGACGTTCGGTAACGTTCATTCGATAACTGTGTTCTGAATTACGATTGTAGCCTTTGCCAGTCGAGAAGTACTAGTAATCGTACGGGTGTGACGTCATTTCGGTACGGTTTCGAATACGACAGTTTGATGTTTTTGTTTGAGTTTGACGATTCGTTGATTGTGAATGAAAATTAAAAGAAATCGTACGATATCTAATCGAATCGGTCGACCTGCTGGACCGGAATATAATTCTTGGAAATTCCGAAACACAACAAGGCTCCAAGTAACACTTGTCAACCAGTAATTCATCAATGAAAACCGAAATAAGAGTTTGCGGAATAGATTTCAATGAGACACTTGAATCCGTGACCATGGAGCGTTAAACCGCTCTGAAATATTGGAAAAAGATTAAAAAGTCATATGGTGGTGAAGTAACTAGTACGTTTAACGACAATTTGGTTTTTATTTGGTTTAAATATCCGGGTAAATAATTATAGCTAAAGTTAATCATTTCTATTGTGTTTTAAATATTAGTAAAGCAAGATATATGTTGAATCAGTCTGTACGTTTAAGTGAAACAAAAAACATGCTAACATTATCTACTTTCCAAAGTTAAGATTTTTTTTTGACATTTGGTCATTAAAAGAAACGTGTCGTCTGTACACTTCTTTATAACTTTATTTTAAAGTTCGAACACCAGTTTCTTTGGGTTCATTAATTTAATAAACTTTCATGCGTGTCTTTGTGTCGGTTTGTCTATGAAAGTGTACCTTTTAATTTAATGTGAGGTTCCGTTTTCAATCTCACATTTGGAAAGTAGCCCATACACACATTGTTATGTGATAATAATAAACTACCAGATAGGTACTTATACAAATCCATACATGTTCATACATGTCCATACATATCGCACTAGAAGCTTTGGGTTATTCATAACCTATCATTGGTTCTCCGCCGTTCCCAAGCTTTTGATGGCTTTCTTAGCTTGTGGAGAAAAAGACAAATTTAATAGAAATTTGGAATTGTGTTTTAACATTAAGCACAATAAAGTACAGAATAAACAATAAACATGAATTGCCTGCTAAAAGATGACCAGGGCAACAAACTTAACTTCTGGGCTATATTACCTGGAACAATATACCAGAGATGATTTAGAAAAGTTATTTTACAACCAGGAACGAATTCGGGCCTTCCACATCTTGCGTCTAGAGTCTTATCACTGAGCTACCGAGGTTTTATTTATCTATATAACGTACCAACAATGTTAATAATTGTACGGACCGATATTCACAAAATGACAATTCTAGGATCATTATTATTTAAGGTTTCTAATTGAAGTTAAAATTACTTCTACTCTTTTTCTATAATTTCAAGACTTATGACGGGACGAACAAGTCGTGCGCCTGATGGTAAGCTACCCGCCTGTCCACAACAGTTTTAGTGCCACTCAGAGCTTTAAATCGCAAAGATCTTAGGGGCACTGCCACTGCGCCTGTCACCCTGAGACATAAGTTGACAAGACCCATGTGCCTGTAATTTCGCCCGCACCTTTTACTCTTCAAAACCGGAACACAGTAATGCTGACGTTACTGCTTGGCGGTAGAAGTAGGTAAGGTGGCAGTGCTACCCTGGACGAACTCTTTCACAAGAAGCTCTACTGCTATTAAAACTCTTTACTCATAGTAACTTCCGTGACTTCTCGTACAAAGGTGAAAAATATAAACGCAGGCAGTACCCGTTGTTGCGCAACAGAACTTCTGGAAGTTTCTATAGGTAAAAGTTGGTGAACGGCACTAGAAAATCTAGATTAAACAATTGGTCATCTTTGCATATACCGTACATATTAAGGTATTATAGTGGCCGTGTTTGGCATACTTTTTCTTAATTAAGCATCACAAATATTAGATTAGGATGTTCCGAGTTCGATTACTGCAGGACTAATTTGCCCCTGAGTTTGTTTCTCTGCTCTGGTACGCATAGTATAGGGAACTCCCTAATTTGAGATCAGGAAATAGGCGTGGCGATTTAGTACGTTATTATTATATAAAATGGCAGCCATATTTCCTTCTTCCTATTACCGCATCGCTAAGGCGATTGGTATTAATCAACAAATCTATAATGATCTTCCTGTCATGGTGCAGCTGGCACAGTCACGTGCGTTAATATGTCGTCATTATACTGCGAAAACCAATTATCTGGAATTTTTGTAGAAAACGCGACCGCATTTAGCTTATGTAAAATACGAATATTTATATAAATATTAGATAACATCACATCAGTTGCTCTGATCCCAAAGTTAGTAACTAAAACACTTGTGTTTTGGAAATTGGAAACAACCCTGGCCGGGGATCGAACCCGGGAACTCGGAGATGGCGACACCATGAAAACCGATGTCGAAGACACTCGACAACGGCAGCCGTCCAATTTATACAGTTTCTGTGAAACATTTGTTTTTGCTAGTATAACGGCGATTCACACGCAACAATTTGATCAGGAAAACATAACTGGTGAAAGAATAAATAATGAAAGATTTACTTTTGTCATGAAATCGGTGTCAATGCTACTTTTCTACAACTATGTTGACCTTGAACGGAATGTTGCGTCTTAATTGCGCTGTGCCTGCATTGAGATCTTCCTCGTGCTGGTATGTGTCCACGAGGGACATACCAGTAATATATTGTTCAAATAAACCGAGCACAAAACTGCAGCTGCCTGGTTTAACAAGCTATCCAAAGTAAGTTCATCCGTTCGTATTAAGAAGTAATTTGTATTTCTAGTTACCTATGTCAAGTTAACAGGACTGTCCTACGAAAAGTATCTTGATAACGAAAAAACGAGTCGACATGTTCTTAAAGATATTTTTCTCCACAAACACTCCTAAGCCGAACAAAAGCTTCAAGCCTCTCTCTTCGGCAGTTTACCACAAGCCCGAAGATTTTCCGCCAGGCGGGTTCCTCACGCGGACTGATGTCTTTGTCTCCAGGCCTTCCACTTCTTCTGCAATTTGGAGAAAATTTATGGTTTAAATATTTAGTTCGCATCCTAGCTGCAATAAAGCCACATCTGCAAAATGACAATTTTGCAGGAAATTAGACGATAACTTTTTTATGCTAAAATATGAGAGATAAAAAAAGAAACAAATCTCCTAATTACGAGTTATGATGGAGTAGTGGAAGATGCATATCACTTTTTAGCTATTTCGGTTTAATTTTTCTGTCAATTTAATCATATGAGTATGGTAATAGCAAAGTCCTAAAATTGACAACTAAATACAGTAAACTTAACAAAAATCAAACCTTCCACGTAACGTCGAAACCGTAGGAAGTTTTTCTGGTAAACTGTAAAATTTTACTGGGAGTTTTACAAGGAGCTATTTTATGTCCTATATTATATATACTTTATGTTATATCAATATTAGCTGTAAATAGAAGAAACAATACCAGTGAGAGGATTTATACGTACTGCTGATGGAGAAAGAGGAGCTCTGAAGGTCGCGTTGGCCTACTTCACGCATCTTGCGACCCGTCGGAGTGCTGCAGCCGGACGAGATGCCCAAGCCTTCCAGGTGCTTGTTCACCAGGGTCAGATCTACCAAGTTACAAACAGGCAATTAATCAGTAAGATAAGATAAATTTATTTAATTACAACTTAATCTAAATACAAGTAAAATAATTGTAAAGGAAACCATGATTATATAAAAATTAACAATAAAAATAGTAACGTTTTTTACAGCACATTCGTCATAAAACTATACAATAAAACCTTACAACTCTAATTGTAATAAAATAGAGGAGAAGTTATGCGTAGTCTGCTTTTTTAAAGATCCGTACTTGGCTGTATGACGTACCTATAGGTCTATGTGGTAGGTGAATACCTCGTATGCGATTGCTATGTAATTTTTCAGGACGAAGATAAAAATGGAGTGTAAAATGTAGTAAACGCAATAATGTTTGTAGTTAGCATTTTAATTGGTTAAATTGTGCTTCTTTCACATACTATATTACTTTAATAATTGAATTGAGCAAGAAGTTTATAAGTTTTTCTTCAAGAAAAATCAGTAAACGAACTATGTGAAAACGCGTATAATACGTTATTAATAAATAACATAACAGTTACTTTGACAAGTATCAAAAACTAAATGCTTATACAAATTTGCAATTATAAAAATACATTGAAATTGATGGGCAAATATTGAGACCACCATTTAGCAATGGCAATAGCTACCATTCATCCCCTCCTACCGCTATACACGTCATTTATGAAAACGATACTTCAATGTTCAATGTTCAACTGCCTCCGTAGCCGATACCATACCGGACTGCCATGCAGAGGTCCCAGGTTCGATTCCCGGACCGAGAGAAATAGTTGTATGGCCTACAATTATTTCTCTCGTGAGTTTGGGTGTAATTTGTGGTTGTCTATGTGTGTGTCCATGGCACCCGCGACACAAGGTTTCCCTAGTGCGGGGCTATGTTGAGTGTGTGCGTTATTTATTTATTTATTATTTATTTAATGTTCCCAGTAACGCGCGACAGTGTTCTCGTTAGCGTATCGTGGTAGAAGTCCCTTTGATGTACAGATGACCTCAGAGGTTGTAAACTTTTAAATAATTTGGTAGTGATGAATCATATTAATAAAATATTTTACACTTATTTTTTGAAAGAAATACTAAGCAGGACCGTCGTTTTTTTATGGATGTAAATGAAAATTGATACATTTAGTAATTAAAAAATTATGAATTTAAAGAAATTTTATTATAGCCTGCGAGGCACGCTTTGACTAGTCCAGGAATCATTTGGCAACTCTCTGTACGCGATTAACGAATGTAACGCACCATTAACTTAACAATCTCGTTGTGAATTTCTTATTCGATCGAAAAATGAATTTCAAATTTCTTTGAACCATCTTCATGTGAGTCGTTTAAAGCAATAAGACACTTTGAGTCAAGTGCGTCTGTTATATACATACATAACATAATTAGTAATTTGTGATAGACGAAACGAACACGGAACAGCATCAGAGACCAGATTATATCCTTTGAAATAAAAAAATAAATTTTCAAAATCGGTCCACAATTGATGGAGAAATCAGTGAGTACACTGACATGCCTATAAAATTTGAGGATTTTCCTCAAGGAAAATCATCACATCCTGACTTGGTTACAATGGTATCACCACGAGAGTGCACCCTTTAAAACAAAAAAGAATTTTCAAAATCGGTCCACAGTTGACGGAGAAATCGAAAAATATATTGTATTCTTTATTGTACAAAGAAATGAAACACACGTTACAATGGACATATACAAAGGTGAGCTTATCTCTATAAGAGATCTCTTCCAGCCAACCCTAGCCGTGGTGCAAAAATGAAGTCTGCGGGACTAATTATTGTACAACAAAATTAAAATTTAAATGTGAATAAAATATAAATGATAATAATATACATACGACAGACATACACACATACATGAACTTTACATACATAAATACATACATAAGCAGAATATGTTATAATAACAGATCATTTGTTTACAAATATGTTACCTTTAAACTATCTAACACGTACGAAGTGCTCTTTTAATTTGTGTTTGAAAGATGCCACCGATGGACTGTCACGAATGTTAGCAGGTAGTTTATTCCACATACGAGCTGCACTTACGGTAAAAGAATTGTGAAAGAATTTGGAGTTGGATTGGGGATATAAAAGAGTTCTAGTGTCACAGGTACGTTTTGGGCGGGAATTGGGGGATAAGGGAGAAAAACGGGAACACAGATAATGAGGAAGCTGGGGGTAATTTAAAATTTTATAAAGAAGACAAAGAAAGTGCATATCTCGGCGAAGTCTGATTGGGAGCCATTTCAATTTAATCCGAAATTCAGAGACATGGTCATATTTACGTAAACCGAATATGAAACGGATGTCCAGATTTCGTAGGCGCTCTAGTTTGTTAAGCAGCTCCTCAGTAACATCCAAATAACAAACATCGGCATAGTCGAGAAGAGGGAGTAGTAGGGACTGAGCAAGCATAACCTTGGTGTTGAAAGGTAAGAAAAATTGAAGTAGCTTGAGAGAATGATAGGAAAAGTGCATGCGTCGTCTAACCTCATTTACCTGTGGTCTCCAAGACAGTGTACGGTCGATTATCAGACCTAGGTTCTTTGTGTTTTCAGTATATGCAAGACTCACTCCATCATACGAGACCTTGGGGAGATTATTAATATGTAACCTCTAGTAAAGTCGGGTGCTACCTACAATTATTGCCTGTGATTTCCTAGGGTTTACAAGCAAACCAAACGCATCAGCCCAAGACTCTTCACCACAAGAAGATCCTTATTAATAGATTCAATGGCAGATTGGATATTGGCTCCATCAAAATGTCTATAAATTTGCAAGTCATCTGCGTATAAGTGGAATGGAGGAGAAATTAATTTAGTGAGCTCGTTTATGAATAGCGAGAAGAGAAGAGGTGAAAGTACACCACCCTGTGGCACCCCTGAAGTCAAAGGGGACCAATCGGAATAAATGTCATCGTTCCTGATCCTTTGATAGCGGTTGCGGAGGTAATCCGAAAACCAGGCAATTGCAGCAGGGGAGATGTTAAGAGAGCAGAGAATGGCAAGGAGGATGTTGTAGTCGACAGAGTTGAAAGCACTGCTGAAGTCCAGCAAAACAATAATGGTAAACAACCTATTATCCATGGCGTGACGAATATCATCGGTGACGTTAAGCAAAGCAGTTATAGTGCTATGACCAGGACGAAAACCAGATTGATACGGACTTATAAGTTCATGACGAGAGACATATGAGTGAAGTTGTTTATGCACAGTGCTTTCAAGGACCTTGGACAGGAATGGTAGGATGGAGATAGGACGAAATTGGGAGAAAGCCGTGGGAGTAGCGGATTTAGGGATGGGAATGACATGAGCTGATTTCCAATCGCTAGGAAAGACGCTAGTTGCAAGAGAAGTATTCAAAATGTGTGTGATAATTGAAGCAACGTCATCCAGGATAGGTATCAGCATGTCGCGGCAAATACCATCTTCACCCACGGCCTTGGAAGTTATGGATAGGATACTCTTCTTAACTTCCCTCTCATTGATTTCGCGAAAAGAAAAAGGTACACAATCAGGATGAGTAGCAGCGCCCAGTGAAGTGAGCGTGCCCGCTTTGATAGATTCAGCAACAGTAAACGCTGAGTTGCTGAAGTATTTGTTAAGTGAGTTAAGGTCAGGCAAGTCAACAGTACAGTCACGATCTTTACCCACACCAAGTGACCTCAAGAACCTCCAAGTTTGACCCATAGACAAGCCTTCCATCGACGAGTGGAAGTAACGCCGTTTGGCGTCACGACACAGTCTATTGCAGAGATTGTGCAGCCTTTTATAAGTGAGCAAATTGTCTTCACTTGAAAACCTCTTGAGAATCGACTTGGCCTTGTCCCTACGTTTCATGGTTTTCTTTATTGCTGGTGTAAGCCAAGGCGCAGGCAGATGCTTAACACGTACTGGTCTGAGTGGGGCATGAGAATCATACAACTTTATTATGTGATTGTTAAAAATTTTGATCTTCTCATTTACCGTGCTAGCTTCAATCAATGCAGACCAGTCAATATTAGAAAATTCCTCTCTCAAACGATCCACAGAAATGTTACCAAAGCTATGCTGAAAAATGACTTTAATTTTAGGTTTGGGAGTGCGTACTCGATAAGACAAATATATGAGGTCATGGTATGAGAATGGGGCAGTGGTTTGTACATGCAGGAGAACCGATTGAGGTTTAGAGACTATCTGAACATCTAAAAGTGAAGGTTGACAGTTAGGAGAATGATGGGTGGCAGTAAGTGGGAGCAATACAAAGTTCACAGCAGATACAATGGAGTTAAGACGTGAAGACCGGAAGTTATTCTTTAATATACAAGTATTAAGATCACCCATCAATATTACATGTTCGTAAGAGGCACTCAAGGATTCAAGGGTAGTCTCAAATAAGTTAAAATAGTTTACATTAACACTAGGGCTATAAGTAACACCAACTAAGATATTGGTGTGATGTAAGTTGAGGTCTAGAAATAGATACTCTAAAGACCCAGTATAAGTGCTAGGAGACTGGCTGACAACGGAGCACGGAATATGACTCTTGACGTAAATACATACACCACCACCACCAGTCCCAACTCTGTCGTTTCGATATAATTTATACCCATTAAGTGTAAAAAGGGGGGATGGTAGAGAGGGTTTGAGCCGAGATTCCGAGATAATAATAACGCACACACACAGGTTGTGCACCAGGTTAAAGAAATTGGATTTTCCATAAAAAATTGACTGCATCTTAACATCTAGTGAAGGGCCATCGGAGTCAGAAGAAATAGAAATATCACTACAAGCACTTTCAAACTCATCAGATGAGCTATCAGTAAAATAATTAGAGTTTACAGACATAAATATAAATGAATAAATATGCAATTTATAAATAATAAAACGATATGTGTATAGACTAAAATACTTCCTATAAATAAAATAAATAAACAAAACTTAAGGCAAAAAACAAAAACGAAACCACCAGCGAGTATTGGCAACACAATAATGGTAAAAGCAATTACAAATATGTACAAAACAATGATATTACATTGAATACAAAATCAACAAAGGCATGAAGTGACATTTAAGGAATAAATACCTTAATATTTCGACTGAATGACTTGAGTCCATAGTTACAAAAAAAATAATTATTAATACTTAAAATTTCAGTAAAATAATACGTATTATGATTGGTACAGGTCTTAGACTATGGAAACTAAAGGACATGTTACGTTGACATATATAAATCAGACGTTATATGTATATGATGCATTTCGACGTCGAAAACATAAACATATTATTGTCTTTGTTTAACTATTACGTGCCGTCTTAAGCCAAAAGAGATAGCATTACATTGGTCTGTGTCAAACACGGGAATCGAAAATTCGTAACGTCATTTTAAATGCCAACCGTGGCCATTTCAAGTACATGAGGTACATGATACCGTTGTCAAATGGAAGTACATCAAATGTCAAAACAAATGTTTTTCCAAATGTATTATTGAATTATTCACATGTATTATAATTAAATTGGACAAAAATATTGACAGTGAGAATAATTAGGTATTAATAAAAATGCGACGCTGCAGTAAAGGATGCCGCTTTAGAAAAACTGCAAATCAATCGAATGTTACATTGCACAGGCATGTGTTATTTTTTTGTCTATAAATCACACAATAGCCCGAATATTTTATGTAATTAGACTTATTTAAGTAGTTTATTTATAAATCTTGCCAAATTTTGCTTTTGTTACTTTAGATTGCCTGTTTGTTTGTATATTTTGATGATTGTTGTTAACGATTATTTTGAGATAGTGTTGATCTTGTAAGCATACATATTATCGATATTCTGTTATTAAAACAATTCACTATGAGGTTTTTATTGTTTCATTATTATTATTTCAAGTTTTCCTACAAATGAAAAAAGGAAGAAAGAATGGTTGGAAATCATAGGACTGCCGAATATAAACGTTGGATCAAAGACCATCTTCATTTGTTCGCTTCATTTTGAAGAGTCAAATTTTAACAGAACTTTAAATGTAACTAGATTACATGACAATGCTATTCCATCATTAGGTTTATTGGTAAATAATTTTGCAGTCGGGTTTTTATTTTTTAAAATAATTTGGTTTTTGTAAATCTATATACATATTTAAAGGAGTACGGTCCAGAGCAATTCACTGGTAAATGGACGCATAGCAAAAACTGTAAGTACTGGAACATGATAACTTGAGGGTATGTTAATTTTATTTAGTGAAGGAGTACTAAGAACGGATTTTTCAAATTCATCCCCTAAGAGGGCGAAAACGGTTAAAAACGTTTGCATGAAAAATAATATTCCTTGAAATTACAAAGACGAAACTTTGCATAAATATTTTACAATAAAAATGGTAAAAAAATGGCATGACAGTTTTTAAATAATGCGGCGAAATGGGGTAATAAAGTTTGTATGGTAACTTTTTAACACGTGGTGCGATTTGGTTCATACTTGAATATTTTTCATTTGTATAAAAATTGTATGCAGACGAAGTCGCGGGGAAAAGCTAGTACATGATAATTGTTGATTTCCGATAATTGATTTTTACAACTACTTCCATTATTTCTGTGTTAAAATTGCTTGATAGATTCATTTGCTTAAGAAAGCCCGGGAATTAACGGGAATACTAGAATCCGCAGAAACCTGAATAGACTTGTACTTGACGGTTAGTTAAAAGACGTTATGTAAATATGTACTAAAATGTAGGTTAAAGGCGTACCTCTTAAAGTAATTTTTATATTTTATTTAGTAAGTACAATTAATACTACGTAATGTCAAATACAAGTAAAGTAGGTGTAATTAAGCAAGAATGCGCATGTCGCCAACAAACTGCACAGCAGTTTGGTGACTTTTACTACATAAGTTACCAGTTGGAATGTTGAAAATAAATTTTTTTTGAAGTTTAAAAATGTGTGTTGACATTTATAATAATATACCACTCGAGATTAAATTATCAGACTTGTGCATGTTTAGGCATACTTTGGTTACAGTAAACTAAAGAAACAAAAATTCAAGCCATACATTTGCATGTCGATAATGACTTATCGATAGATTATGGTACAACACTAAAGAAATCCGCCATTTGTAACTTTCAAATTTTGGTAATATGCACGTTGATTCTGTACTTAGGGCAGCTCCTTTCTTTTATTTTTTTCCATACTACATAAAAAACTTCATTCACATTGATATTTAGACTGAAAGACTCAAATCCAAAGTTACGATAACAAAAGAAGAAACGAAAAAAAGTTTAAATAAATAACGTTAAAAATTTTTGAACGAAAAGTCATATTGACAGCTAACATTAAACGAACATATGGAAACTACAATTTTAATTTTGACTTAATAATGAAATACCTTAAAATTTTGTAGTGGAAAATTGTTTAAAATGGAGATACCTCACAATAATCACGATGGTTGATAAATTAGCTGCCTGCCGTGGATGGAAAACTGGCCTGGAGCTTTTGCAATTCACCAAACTCAGTAATTTTTCTTCTGCTCTTGTCCAGCAATATCACAACTATGGTTCCATCAGATGACCAACAGTTTTTAACGCCGAAATGCTTACGAGCTATAGCAAATATGTTCTGCCTTGACTTTGTCAGGAACATACAGTCGAATGTATAACCTCCTGTTAATAAATAAAATTTTGAACATACTAACCAGTAGGTGTAGGAGTGCCGTTGGTGAACCGGCCAGAAGCGTTCTGTGGCGCAGCGTCCACACGGTCGTTGACAGCGGGCAGTTCGTCGCCGTACACGTACGGGCAGTTGCTTGGCGTCTTCAGGAACTTGCCGTAGCCTGTCAATGAAAGATAAAAATATAAGGAAAAAAAATAATGCACACACTCATATCCCCTAGTACTCATAGCCACTAGGGAAACCCTGTATTGCAGGTGCTATGGGTACACACATACACCTAAAATACACCCAAACTCAAGAGAGAAATAAATGTAGGCCATACAAATATTTCTCCCTGCCCGGAAATCGAATTCGAGACTTCCGCGTGGCAGTCCAGCATGGTAACCGTTCGGCCACAGACGCAGTTAAAACAAATATTAATGGTTTTTTAGTAACTCTGGGCCACGGAATTGAGTTTTGTTTTTAAATTAATCTCATATGGAGTATTGCTAGATGGTTAAATTTCTTACCTTTTCGTAACTTTTGACTCTCTTGCGTAATATGAAAGTAGCTTTTGTTTCTAAGGCAAGTTTCGTAACTTTTGAGTACATTGAGATCGCTCCTTTTTAAATACTATTTAATTTATTATCACTTTTTAATACAATTGATTGTATTTGTTTATTTCACATTCAATACTGTTTTTATGAGGCCTTAATGGATATTATAAACAAAAGGTATTTAATTAATAACTATTGTAACTATAGTGAAAAAATAGGGTGGTTTGCATTAATATTAGACATAACTGGTTGAAGACTGTACCACCTCAGTCAACCGTGACCATGGGACCTGTAAAGGGCCCGAAACGTCGGTTTGTTTGAAAAAACAAATACCTATACGCGATTTAAATCCGGAAAAATAGTTTCATTTCCTATTTATACTAATGGTTTATATACAACTTCTGCGTACTTGGATGACAAAAATCCGTGGTAGTAACCCGTTTAGCTGTTGGAGGTAGTCTCGATCTTATGATGTTTGAAAAAAGTTGTAAAATGCCAAATGCGTAAAAAATGTGTATTTAGAAAGACCAACCTCTAAAGTTTCTTGCTCATTGTTCTCAGTGGAATCTGCCTTAGGTATGAGCGGTAGAGTTTCACCATTGTGACGATTTCAAGTGTAATATGCTTTCCTATGATATAAAGTGTATTTTGTTTTCGATTGATATTAATTATGAGAAGAAAAAACACTGCACGTTTAGTTTCGGTGGCTTCGAAAGGGTAATTAACACAACAGTGTTGTTTATATTATATATTACTCACTATTTAAGATAATGAAACGAAATCGTGGCGGCAAAACAATCACACGCGCCATGCTAAATCTGTATAAGTTGGCGGGAAGACGCGCTAGCTAGCAAAGGTTCTTTACAATGTCACTAGATGGCGTTACTTTGCGCGAAGAAGCAAGATAAGAGTTTTCCGCGACACGAGTATACAGCAAATTATCGGCGTCACATTAATCAAAATAATAGCAGCGGTATTACCTTCAACTACCCTCAAGTCACCGTCATCGAGGCACACGCGTCCGTTGACGATCACAAACTGCGGACTTCCGACTACGTGTTGACCCTGAAAATGAAATATAGTCACGAGCGTTTTTTTTTAATTTATAAAACATTGTGTCAATGTTTATCATAAATGTAAAGACTATGGATCGGGCTTAACTAGATGCCTGTTGTTCTTGAAAATGTTGGTCTTGTATGCATATGGATATTATAAATGCAGGCAGCTTGATAAAGCAGGTATTGCGCATTATGAAAGTTAATGCGTAGCGCTTGGCCTAATATTTGAGATATCAACCGGGTGTGGTATTATTTAATGTTAATCATTTCTTATTAAATTTCTGATCTTGTCATGAAATAATATTCAATTTAATGAAATTAAAAAGAGAAACATGTCCGTTAAATATTGCATTGGTTGTTGAGTGATGAGGTGACGACAGGACTATTTACCTCAAAGATATTGAAATCAATAGCATGTTTATGGGCAGCCGCAGTGATGGTCCTTTCGAGGCGAGGATCCCATACCACGACGTCAGCGTCGCTGTTTACGGCGATACGGCCTTTTTGAGGCCAGATGTTGAAGATCTTAGCTGAGTTCGAGCTTGTCACCGCCACGAAACGGCAGGGGTCCATCACACCTGTAAAATTTGATAGGTTAAATTTCGTACAACCACCAAAAGCTATGTTATTATATTTCGATTGTATTGTTGTCTGTGGTCCTTATCATCTTGTAACTTAAGCAAGTATTGTCATAAGTGTTCTTACATGATTTTATCATTATACCTACAGGTATATTTGGTTTGGACTTCAAGAGTGCTTCTTAGTTCGTCCGGTTTTTTGTTATTTTTTTGCTAATTTAAATTGGTGACGATTAATCGTATGAACACATGAATTTCAAAGCAATAAAAGTGACAACTAAATACAGTGAAACTTAACAAAATCGAACCTTTGAAATAACATCGAATCCGTTGGAAGAGTTTTTATTAAAATTTTACTAAGGGAGTGTTTCAAGGAGCTATTTTTTGTCCTATATTATATATAGTTTATGTACCAGTATTAACGGCCTTCTGCCAGAGTATAGCCATGCGGTCTTCCACACCGTTAACACCGTTAGGGATCTTAGAGAAGTTGCCTTTGCCAATTTCCTTGTCTTTCTCGTGGAATGTACAGTTGTCACTGCCGATGGTCTGCAGGCAGTCGCTGAAACCATAAATGGGGTTCTTATTGTGCAGAAATCTCAAAAACTTATTTCTAAATCCCTTTTTTATTCATATCAAGTAGTGGTATTTTTAATACCATTGTGACGGTGTGACTTCCTTACACAGTCATCTCACCTCTTTGTATCGCCTCTCTCCGCCTGTATACTATCATTTTTTATTTTACATGTATTTAAATTTTAAATTTGAATTGTTCCATCTTCCTTCACTTTCTCATTTTGTTTTCGTACCACGGTCACTCCCAGCTCGACCGCCACAACAGTATAATACAACAGTCGAAGCTAAAGAATTATCAAAAATTTGCTGCAATAGTTTTTCGACCAAAAATGAAGCCATAAACCCGTATGTAATGGTGCCGCCATTGAAATCCTGGCTATTACACGAATATAAAGATTTGTACAAACGCTTTCTGGTGCTTTTCACCTTCAACGGATACTCACTCAGCCAAAGCCTCAACCATGACCTGCGGGGTGTCAGGGTCAGGGCGTAAAGGCGGCGACAGCACGTGAGCTGCCGCGTGACGGAAACATGCGTTCCTGTAATGGGTACCTGAAACAATTTTGCCCAGGTGATTAATTTGGAATATACTATAAATTGTTTTCTCAAGGGTGAAAAGGTAATATTATTACGGTAAATATTGTATCTTATTATAGAATAATGTAAGAAAAGACCATACCATCAGTACCGACTGTGGCAGCTAAAGTTTCTCCATACACAGGCATTTGCTGACGTTTTCGGGCATTTTGCAGAGACTCGAGTGCGCTCTTCGACATCATGTGGACTATGTACAGAGGACTTTTGGCCTAAAATAGAAAATTTACAGAAATTTGAAATAATTACCACGGGTCCTTCTTTTTTAAATAAACTGCTCCTTCCTTTTCACGTACCTTTATTCTCGTTATAGTTTTTAATATTATACTGAATGTAGATTTTGTTGTTTTGAGGAGTAAATGCTCTATTATTTATTTTAAATATACTCTGGCTTTACATTTGCAAACAAAATGCAGAAATTCTGTCTTTACACTTGTTATTTGCTACATTTTATTCAGTTGTTTGTGGATAATAAAAAAACTTGCAGTTAAACTCCAATCGCGGTCAAGAACGTACCTGATTAGCAATAACGCAGGCCCTGTTAACGGCCTCGCCTTCCACCTCTTCATCCCGCGAGAGCTGGTGACCTTCAGGGCCTGTCACTCCTGCAGCCAACAGCTTCTCCGTGTTGCGAGCTATTATGTGCCCATTTTCGGCGTGGACCTGATGTTTATATGGTATGGTAATGGGAATGTACTTTAAATATTTTTTTCTATCTTGAATTTTTGCTATAAATATGTTTTGTTATATCAATGATAGGTTACGGAAAAAATTACTTCAAGTGATGTTGTCATCCATCTTTAAATCAGTAGGGCTAGCACGATACTGCTGTTCTCGCATAGAGATCTCGCGCTTTATGTCGCTCTCGCGCAAGTCGCGTCCTATCGTTGTAGCCCTACAGGCGTGACATAGGAAAATGCTATGCAGCGTTGTATGTGTATCTATGCTAGTGCGTTTGGCACGAAAGCTGCCAGCTCTTGGACCTTGTAGCAAGTATTGTTAGATACCCTAGGTGATAGTGGTGAAAAAGTAGTTTCTCTAACTGGAGATGGTGGCGAGGGATATCACTACTTGGTTACTTAATACAGACAAAAAGCAAGACGTACCTGAGGCAACGCCTTCAACGCAGCGCAAGTTTCAAAAGTGCAATAGAGGTCGTAATCGTCAAGCATCCAAGCGTCCTTATACGCCATGAACATCTTGAAAGAGTTCACGCCATACTGCTCGGTCACCAGCTGTTCCATCTCCTTTTTGACAGAGGGAGACCACCATGTTACGCCTACATGAAGACCGTAGTCGCAGCAGACCTGGAAAATGTTTATCAAACATCAGTTAAAAACTACTTTAATTGCATATTTTCTCATATCGATTGCTTTCTAAAATAGCGACCTATCTTAAAAACAATTGTGTAAAAAACTTTTGAATGTTATTTTAACCAATGAAAAGCTCAGTATCGAATATACTATAAAATTTAACACGGTCTAATGGCAGCTGTATAATATGTATATAATAAGTGATAAAATGAACTACACACACTGCATTTAGGCGGAACAAAGAAGTGAGGATATAAAATAGTAACGTTTACATTTCAATAAAAATAAATAATAAGACATGAAGGAGCAATTAACTCGTCACGCGTCCTAGAACCACACGGAGTCATTAAGCTACGCGCTTTCTACCACCATTTGAGAAAATATAAAAATTAATTTTAAAAAAACTTGTTCACCTAAATAATATTAATATTTAACTCCAACCACTTGACAAAATAATGACAGTTGATTAATTTTCTGTTTTGAAATTAGACCTAAAATTCAATAGTAATATAATTGGCCAGTTTTTTTAAACAACCACTGTATAATTTCAGGTTTTTAATAGTGTTCCGTTAAATGTGTAAGTAGCAGTAGAGCTCCATGTGAAAGAGTTCGTCCAGTGAAGCACTGCCTCCTTGCCTACTTCTGCTGCCAAGCAGTAATGTGAACATTACCTTGTTTCGGTTTTGAAGGGTAAGATGAAATTGATGAAACTACAGGCACGTGGGACTTGTCAACATATGTCTCAGTGACAGTCTCAGTATTGGGTCAATATAAAAAAAAATTATGATAATTTCGCGAAAAAGGTAATTTAGCGAAAAGGATATTCTGTGCTGTTTAGCATGAATAACATTATTGTTTCAGCCAAAAAACAACGAACCTTGCCATCAGCCTTCTTTCTCCAATTGTCGTAAGCTTCAAGAAGCGATTGGCCTTTTTGGGGAAGCACGAAGTCAACTGTAAGTAAAAAAGAAAGTTTATTAATTTGAGTAACACAAATTCATGACGACAGTTTTTTTAATCGGTGGTCTTTAAACCTTAAACAAACGCGAGCCTATAAAATATTGCAGTTCCCAGGTAAATGAAGTTCGTAGAGAAGGTTATTTCCATCACAAACTTTTTTAAATAGGGGAAGATCATATTTTATTTTAAACCAAAAGCAAAGGTCGGTAACAAACACTTAGAGAAGTTCGTGAGGTTAGCTGATTTGTTCCGTAGCTCAGTTGGGTGAGCGGTTAGCCCCGGTCGGGCAAACAGGTGCTGATTCGAGTCCAGACGGATCGAAGAAATTTATCTTTGTGTTCGTGCCATCTTTGAATCAATAATAACAGGGGAAGATAATGTTTTATTTCGGTGGTAAATGTTTTAACATTTATACATTTAGAACTTGAGAATGTAGAGGTAGCTAGATACTTAAAAGAATACTTAAAAAAAATTAAAAGATAAATTATTTACCACCTTAAATAATTTATCTTTATTTGAAAAGGGGTTAAATATTACTTAAAAGTATTTTTTTTACAGTATTAAATATTACTTAAAAGTATTTAATCATATTTGAATACGTTGGATACTAATAAGAGACACGTATATAAGGGAAGGCCAAAAAAAAGATGGATGGATTGTGTGAAAGATGACATGTATAAGAAAGGTGTGAGTATTGGAAATGACAGTTGATAGGGGAGAGTGGAAGAAAATTTTCTTGTTGTGCCGACCTCATCTAGCGTGGAATTAGGACAGGAAGAAGACTCTATTAAAAAAAAAAGATATTAAGCACAATCGTGAATAACGTTTTTATGATGACCCATGTCAAATCGAAAAATAATCCCACTTTTTTATACAAAATTCTTTTTTACCCGACGACCAAAACGTATGGAACAGCTACATTATTTTTAACGATTCGACATACCATCTCTTAACCGATACTATAAATGGTCACCCCAAATAAGTACATAATACAGTTGGTTCATTCAGTGCTATAATTACGGTGTTTATTGTCGTAGCTTTTGGTAGAGAAGCACGTTTGTGTGCGTATTTTCTTGTTGTAACAGTCATAATTATACTTACTGACAGTGGTAGTACCGCCTGCGACGGCAGCCCTGGTGCCCTTGTAGAAATCGTCGGCGGACTTGGCCCCCATCATTTCCAGCTCGAAGTGGGTGTGAGGGTCGATGCCTCCGGGCATGACGAGCTTGCCTGTTGCGTCGATGGTACGCGTGCCACCGGGAATGATAAGATTGCGGCCCACTTGCCTGGAAAAGACAAGAAAAGCATAAACTAATTACTCTGTCATTAGTTGTAGATAAATTATATGGAGTAGGAGCATACAGGGCCATTTAAGTTCCACGTATGTATTTTTATGATGTCGATCAAAAGGGTCAATAACAAGTTATTTATTAATAATAATAATGTATATTTATAAATTACAACTAATAAATTGGTTACAATATTTTGTTAAGTCGAAGTCATATAATCACAAGATTATAGTATTATAAGTGGTTCGGACTTCTTGATGACAATGGGAGTCTTACTGACTCCTTTGTATATATTTTTTTCTGGTTGTCATGGTGACAATGATTTGTTGATTACATGTATTATGTCAAGAGAAACGTCGACTTTTATTTACGGAAAATAATTAGTAATTTGTCAGAGCCGAAACGAACACGGAACAGCATCGTCGGAATTAGGGACGGTGGTCCCTAATCGAGAGTGTATCCTTTCAAACAAAAAAAGATTTTTCAGAATCGGTCCACAATTGACGGATAAATCGGAAAACATACATAAACCATACGTACGATGTACGACGTATAACCTCCTCTATTTTTAAAGTCGGTTAATAAAATAACATTAGGCGATTTTGGATTTGGAATATTATAACATTATAATTATAACATTAGGCGATTTAGGATATTAGGATAAATTATAACATTAGGCGATTTTGGATTTGGAATATTGTGCATATATCAGTTTTTGTGTGTGTGTTAAAAATAATAAGATAATAATGTTTGTTTCGTATTGTTTAGCTTCTTAAATACCAAAGTTAATTGTGTTTTATATCGTCAAGAAAAGCAATCTCGATGTTAATGATAATACTTCGTGATTTGAGGCCTTCAGACTTCTTAGAAAACTTTAATTAAAAATCTATTTCCGAAACTTCAATACTCAAAAACCGTTAACAGTTAACTTTTTCAATACGTGGTACGTTTAAACACTTCAACGCCTCAAAATAGGTTCCACAAATCAAAACGCCCATAAAAACACGCTGAGTCATTGATTTATTTTATAAGCTAACCAATTGAATTTAACTTCGGTTAACGAAACGCATAAATTGGGGTTAAAAGAATCCATTGACCCGTTAACTTTTTAACTGATGCGGGAAGATTTTTGGTTAATTTTGTTTATGGCTCGAAAATAAACTAGAAGATCGTTTAAAGCTTGTGTATAGCGTACACCCAGACAATACCACTTAAAAAAAAGAACTTATGTTCACTCATGGAACGTTCCTGATGCAAGAAATTTAAGGTCATAAGATTTGTAAATTTTTAAACAAAATCTGTGTTTTTATAATACGAACAAGTTGTGCGTCTGATGGTAAGCTACACGCCCATCGAGTATATAACCAGAAATAGAGACGAAATAAGGGCCATCTATCCCTGGCAACTCATCAGGCAAATGGGCCTTATATCAGTTTTGTATATCAACAACAACAGTTTTAAATATCAACTCTCGTTTGCACTGAAATCACAAATTAGAAAGTTGAAATATTATTATAGTATTATTTCAAAAATATTATGTATTTATTGTAATAAAGATGATGATATCTCTAACTATGGGGGGTTGTTTAATTCGGTGGTGTGGGAAAAACAGCAAAACATCTAATTACAAAACAAACGTAATCACATTTCGTTGGTAATTAAATATTAAATGCGTAATTTTTCAATTTTCGTCCATTATAGCAAAACTCAAGTTAAACTGGTCGATTTGAAGTGAAAAAATTAACGACACCCGTCAATTATTTCAAATTCGAGGTGGCCAATCGGAGCGCAGGTGTGACTGTAATGGTTTGCCGGAATAGTTTTCAAACAAATTAAATGACATTTCGTCTCTATTTCTGGTTAACTCGATATACACGCAAACAGTTGCAGTGCCACTCAGAGCTTTAAATCGCAAACATCTGAGGGGCACTCTTACTGCGCCCGCCTGTTGCCTTGAGACATAGGTTTACAACTCCCATGTGCCTGTAATTGCACCAGCACCCTTTTATAGCTTTCAAAACAGGAATGAAGTAATGCTGACATTACTGCTTGGCGGCAGGAATAGGTGAGTTGGCAGTATTTCCCTTGACGAACTCTTTCACAAGGAGCTCTACTGCTATTAAAAAGTCGTCCTTATCATAGCAAACGTAATCGAAAAATAAACTGAAATTGAGTTATTAATATACCTGGAATCAGCGAAACGAGAACTACAACACCCTCTAATCTGTTTTTTATATCTTATTTAGTTTCTGTTTTACTGTCAAGTAAAATCAGCGTAATTGACATTTTTCAAAGAAAAAAAAATTTTAGGTGCCAAGATCTGTAAAGTTACCAAAAATGCGTTAGTGTAGGACAAGGAGGGCATAAATTGTGATATTATATATAGAAACAAGAGCCGTTTATTTGTATTCCGTCCATTTATATTTTCTACTGCGTTCTCATCGCGAATAAAACGTAGTTTACATCATGTCTTAGGGTCATATTCCAGAACTCTACTCAATGCTCAAGTCAGGACTTTACTTGACATTGGCAAAATCATTGATTATTTCGATGGGGCCATAACATTTAAAAGAAGAAGCAGAAGAAGTCAGGACTTGAGTATGATTTTAAGCACTGGAAATACGACCCTAATGGCATGGACTTGAGTATGATTTCGAGTGCTTTAAACCATACTCAAGTCCTGATTTGAGCATTGAGTAGAGTTCTGGAATACGACTCTTGGATGCCTAAGACCAGAAAAAAGAGCGCGACTTTCAAAGGAAATGTAGGTAGAATGAGTTCCATAAATGGATTGTGAACAACATACCAATGACAAGGTACAATGGTAACAATGGTAAGGTGACTGGAGGATGACGGGAAAAGGCCTTTATAAAAAAAACACTCAAATAATGTCTTTTTCAAAAGACTGACCGGTTATTTAGCTTTTATTTTTTCATATTAAGTCAATTTTTTGCCGACTTCAAAAAAATGGAGGCGGTTTTCAATTAGACGGTTTTTTTTGTATGTTGTTACGCGATTGTTCCAGTGTAGCAAACTAGAGGACGAATCCGGTTTCGCGCACTTTCCGGTAATCGATTTAAATAAAATTTGGCAAAAAGGTGTAACTCCACGAACTTTTGAGGTCTTTTTTTCTATAAAAAAGTTACAATTATAAAATAAAATGTAATATTTTATTACGACTGTCATTTTTTCATTTATTTGTTTTAATTTCCTACTAATGCAAGTTTATTGAGTGATTGGAGGTTGACCTTGCGTTCTTCTTAATTTGGTAAACTTTAGCATTAATTTTATTATAAAACTTTGATTTAATAAATGTTTAAACTGTTACAACTTTAACATTGTCAACCTTTTCTCCTTTGTCACGAAATCTAAAAAAATGCATTTTTGTTTAATACCGTTTTTTTTCAATAATGCCTGAGTAAAGCCGTACTAACTACTTATTTGAATATAAACTTTATGTTTGTTCCGCTAAAATGTGCCGATGGGTATTTAACATGTTTGATATACGTTAAATATAATACGTGCACGATGACATGATATTAAGAACAGGTATTTCACCTATCGAGAAAGTCTTATAGCATGTCATTAATTTTCTCTTCGTTAAGATAGTTTGATGATGATGATGGTCATATGTGTGTTATACAAAGTGTTATTTATAACATTATATATTTGTATGTAGTACCTGTCTGATGCAGCCAATATTTTATGAGTTAACTTATTGTCGACGGGAAAAAAGTATAAAATGGTTTTATCTGCAAAACTGCAACTTTGAAACTATGAAGCTTTCATAATACGAGTATCATCATGATTCAAAGTCCGACTTCATCCGCTGCTAGGTGCAAAGGTTGTATTTTTATAATATCCAGTGACAGGACGAACAAATCGTGCGCCTGATGGTAAGCTACAGGCCTGTCCATAACAGTTGCAGTGCCACTCTGCAGCTTTAAATCGCAAAAATATGAGAAGCCATTGTGCCTGTCACCCTGAGACATAAGTTGACAATTCCCATGTGCCTGTAATTTCACCAGCACCCTTACCCTTCAAAGCCAGAACGCAGTAATGATCACAGTACTACTTGGCTGCAGAAATAGGTAAGTAAGATGGCAGTACTTGCCTGGACGAATACTTTCACAAGGAGCTCTACTGCTACTAAAAATTATCTGTAATTATCTAAGGTGAGGTATAACCGCGATGACGTAGTAAAATATATAATTAAGCAATGTTATTATTATACTTGGTAAATTGGTAATGTTAATGATACATATTGCAGTCTTTGGTAATTAGAAATAAGGTGAAGTGCAAGGCGTCGCGCTAATGTGTATCTTGTGTTGGATACAAGCAACCGGCAACTAGATGCAAATTTTTATACAATTGCGGTTGCGGCAACCAGCGACAGTATCCGACTGCCGCTACCGGTGATTACGTCCACTTGCTGCAACCGGCGACTGCGTCGATTTTATATCAATTGTATGAAAATAGAATATTTGCTTCTAGTTGTCGGTTGCTTGTATCTATCTGGTCTATACTTGTATGCAACACAAGGCACACGTTTACGCGGTGCCTTGTATAGGTAGGGCTCCCATAATTTGTACCATCTACTACGATGCTGTACTCGTCTCATCCATTTACGACTTTGACAATGTCTACCCATCTCATTGCAGGATGTCTCACTTTTCTGAAGCCACCTCTTGGCCCCATTATTCGGGCGTCACCTTGCTCATCTCAGCTTGTCATCACTAAGTCTCACAATATGTCCCAGTTCCATTTCAGCTTCGTTGTTAGATCCTCTATGTCCTGGATTTACGTTCGTCTTCGATTTTGGATGTTGAAACTTGGTCTACAAGTTTGATGACACGATAATTTAAATAATTTAATAAGGAAAAATAATTTGATAATAATAGCTTAATCTTAGCTTTTCGTTTCCTTGTGAAAGAGTCCATCCAGCGAAGTACTGATATCTTATTTATTTCCACCGCTAAGCTGTAATGTGAGCATTACCATATTTCGGTTCTGAACGGTTAAGAGCTGGTCAAATTACAGGCACATGAGACTTGTCAACTTACGTCTTAGGGTGACAGGCGTAGTGGCAGTGTTCCTCAGATCTTCTTTGCGATTAAAAGCTCTGAGTAGCACTGCAACTATTATAGACTGGCTTGTCGCTTATCACCAGGCGCACGACTTGTTTGTCCCGTTACTTAGTACCATAAAAAAAAAGAAAAATAGCTACATTTGATGTATGTCCTCATGAATAGAATTCATCATCATCAACAAGCAGCCTCTACTCCATCCGTCTTCGGATATAGGCCTCCTCCGTATACATCGCTCCCGTGCCACATGCATCCAGCCACCCAACGATATGGCGGACGACCTCTGCCGCGCGTGTTGACTCATGGTCCCCACTCCGTGATCCTCCTTGTCCACCGATCTGGGTCGATCCTAGCTATGTGTCCTGCCCATTTCCATTTCATCGTCTCAATTTTGTGTACAACGTCCCCGACTTTACTTATCCGTCGAATACGCTCATTGTACGCCGATCGTGCAATGTTATTCCTAACATTGCTCTTTCCATTGCCCTCTGTACAATTCGTAAGTATTCTGCTGACTTCTTCATCAGAGTCGTTGTTACCATGCTACAGGTGAATACTGGCAGGACACACTGGTTGAAGACCTTAGTCTTTAGCCTCATTAATAGAATTACGATTTATTAAATTGTACAAATCAATTAGCTGTTATTATTTAATGACACGTTTGATACTTGAAAGTAATTGCTTTGCTAATGCTATAACTGTTTTATATGTCTGTTTTTTATGTTAAGATTGAGTGTCTATCTGCATATTATGATTGTCGATATCTGAACCTTGGGATTCATAGTACAGACTGGTACCGATTTAATACGCCACCATTGCTTTCACCCTTGGTTCAAGGGATATAAATAAACTAGGGGATTTATTACCTTTCTGTTTCCAACCATTAGACTGTTTGAAACTTTGTGCTTTCCAATTCTCAGTTAAAAAATATGACTCCAGACAGCAAAAAAGTTACGACGTGTGTTAATGTGACGATAATGGTCCTTTGGCGGCACCATTTTCAGTAGTGGACTATAATTTAGTAGCAGTAGAACTCACCTTACCTATTTTGGCTGACAAGCAGTGATGTGAACATTATTGCGTCCCGGTTTAGAAGGGTAAGGGTGCTGGCGAAATTACAGGCTCATGGGACTTGTCAACTTATGTCTGAGGCTGACGGGCGCAGTGGCAGTGCCCATGAGATCATTGCGATTTAAAGCTCTGAATGGCACTGCAACTCTCATGGATAAGCGTGTCGCTTACTTAAAAATATTTTTCTGCATTGACCCAGCCGGGGATCAACCCCGGGACCTCATGGCGGCCCCATGAAAACCGGTGTGCAAGCCTTTCGAGCACTGAGGTTTAATTACAGTCTATTTATTAATTTATAATTTAGTGCTGATTGAAGCGATAAAAATGAAGATATGAGTTTTTTTTTTAAATAAACTGTAGTGTTGATAAAGGTGTTGTAGTATCGAGAAATGAAATTCAAATTACACGGAAGACGTTAAATACTAATGTGAGTTAAAGGAAAGAGGATAACCAAACAAAATATGGACGCATGGTATTAGAATGACGTGTACCATCGCTTACGAGAACTGAGTGAAAGTTATGTTGAGTCTTTTAATTAGATATGGCGTGAGAAATCTTAGGCTTTAGTTATAAGAGCTTATGATGAATGGTGTGAAAGATGACGTGTGTGTGGAGTGAAAAACGAGATGACCGGTGATAACGATGAATAATTCTTGAGCAGAGAGTTACTTATTTATTTATTTATAGTTAATTTATTTATTTTGACAACTTATTTTGACCAAGTGCCGGGACGAACAAGTTGTGCGCTTAGTGGTAAGCGACACGCCTGTCTATACCTGTAAAAAGGCCGAATTGGCAGAATTATAATACGATTAATTGACAATTCATATTATGAATTTCTTACAGTTCATTTAACGCAATTCATCTATTTAACAGTGTTCTATGGAGGTCTCCATAGAACTCTGTCAAATTGAATTGCGTTATTTGTTTTATTTTAAAATCCATAATATGAAATGTCAGTTAATCATATTATAGTCGTCTTAGAGATAATAATTCGTATGTGATTTCTATGTAATTTTTCAGGACGAACACAAAAATGTGGTGTAAAATGTAGTAAACGCAATAATGTTTGTAGTTAGTTAGCATTTTAATAATATATTTGAGCAAGAATTTATAAGTTTTTCTTTAACAAAAATCAGTAAAAACAGTAAAATGTATACGGCCTTTTTAGCAAGATCTGAGGGGCACAGCCACTGCGGTCGTCACTCTGAGACGTATAATTGACAAGTCCCATGTGCCTGTAATTTCAGCAGCATTACTTTTCGAATTATGCCACTTTATAATTGAGGGTGAGATATACCAAGGTGCTGACTACTTTTGTAAAATGTACATTGGTCGCCCCTCAATTGGTCTTGTTATAGTGTTAATATTTGAAAAAAAAAAAAAAAAAATCCGGAAGAATCCAGTTATAACAATCTTATTACTAAAGCCATTCATTCTCGTTTAATGATAAACTTTTACAACTACAAATGGGACAATAATTAATTAGACATGGCTTCCGGAATTAGAATCACGGAGAGTTTGAGTGAAAGTTATGTTGAGTCTATTAATAATAATGGCGTGGGACATTTTGGGCTTTAAACACATATCGCGACAGCACGTCGTCTGCACGTTAAATGCACTGTTGTGCAGTTACAATGTGCCTTGTATGCGTACGTACACAAACGATTCTATGATGAATAATATATATGCGATATTTATATTAGATAATATGAAAGCAAAGAGATAAAGAGTGATAAAGATTAATAGAAGAAGTCGAACTGCACCAAACCAAATATTAGCATATAATAACTAATTAATATGTTTTCATTATGAAGCAATACAAGTTCTCATTTACTTAGTTTAAGCATCGCAACTACAATATTTCAGACGTCTAATGTCTCATTGTATTTTTATGAAGATTGAATAATAATTAAGATTGCCTTTTTATTCTTCAATTTAATATTATCATCGCTTACTTTACATTTCATTGTATTCAATTACGTTATAATGATACAAATTTATCTTTATATTTGTATCAAAATTAAGCTAATGGACAAAATGTCTATGATCATGTTGTACAGTAATTCAGATATTCATAGTAGTAGACAGTATCACACTTTAGGCATAAATATTTTGTCTATTCACTAATACGCACTAAATAAGTATAATTATCAGAAAACTACTCATTTTGTTATCACTAAACTATAAACGTAACGCACTTCTCTAGAGTTCCCTGCACTTCACCGGCAGTTGCAATGTAGTTACTGTGCAGCTAACGATGCAGTATGAACGCACCTCGTTTGTGTATGCACTTACGCACGTATGAAAAGTGTATACATACGGGTAAATGTTGCTGAATGTCTTTAATATGCAAATATTATCTACTAACACTAACGAGTTTAGTTTGTGTCATCTTTGTATTAAACTACGGAAGTTCACGATTAGTATAAACAAGCTTAAATATAAAACAATCCGTCAAGAGCGTAACACGCCATCCCAGTATGGTACTGGCTGGATGACGCGGACGTTGCCGCATTAGCGGCTTCCGGCGCGCGACACGCATTCGAATGTGCACAGCGGAACGTTCTCAATTTAAATTTTGTTTAGACGCGCTTCCGAGTTCTAAGTTTGATTGTCTTGGTGCTAAAGACTTTTTAATAACTTAGAATAATAACGCATAGAATGATAGTTTCATTTCAAACGAACTGTCACAAGTGAGGCAAAAATCAAATTCATGTTGGCTAGTTTTAGTAGTAGGTTAATTTTCGGTTTTAGTGAATATTTATATAAAAATACAAGTTGAAACGCATTACTTCCTTGTGGAATGTGATGTTAGTATCTATTTTATGTTTGTCTGACGTATTTTTACACTCATTTGCCGTATTTTTTAGCTAAAATTCTTGATCTGTTCGCGGTGCAAGTTGACCTTGAGTAGTGAAGGCCCGCCCGCTCGTGTAGGCCCTTTTGGCGCGCTTCAATTTGCCTCACTTAGCGTGTGCGGACTAGGTTTCTATGCGTTATTATTCTAAGTTTAATAATATACTTGTCTTTAAATCTTTACGGTATGAATTTCCAGAAGCGCTACATCTAGCCGATTTTTTAAAAAAAGGAGAAAGTATTCTGCTTACGAAAACAAAATGTATTCAGTAATTTCCGTGAATAAGTATGAAGCAAAGTGCTATAAAAATTGGCATGGTATCACCGTGCCAATTTTTATAATAATTTTCATTACTTTTACTTTGCATAATTGTCCAATAGAAATCATGAGTACATATTAATAAATATGCGCAGTATCTTTATGCTACAAAATAACAGTAGGAGTCACGTCGTATAATGAAGGCAAAATAAATACTTTACTAAGGACAAAATGGTGTTTACTGTACCAATAAGCACAGCTCTTAAATCAAAGAGGATACCGAATACCCCTTAATTGTAACTATTATTAATTTTAATAACAAATCTGTATTCTTTACATTAATTGTAAGCTGTTTAATATATCCGCTACCTGAAAAAATATACAACGAGGTTCTAATAGGTAAGTAATGAATTGCAAAATTTTACTACGAAAACGGAGAATTCTTTTTTTAAATTTCGGTAGTATCAATTCGTTCCGATATTTTTTGCCGATTCACACCTACATTATATTCAAAAATAGAATTGTTTTTTTTTTCGATAACAATTTAAACCTACGAAAGCTTTGCATTAAAACTATTTTAACTTTACAAAAACGGGTCTTTGAGATTGAAAAGCTATTTTTAAATGTCTGGTTAAAACTGAATTCAATCAGTACGGACAGTTTTAGTTTTAGAACAGATACCATATGGTTCTTAGTGTTTTCGCTAGACTGAAATAGCTATAGTTTTCGGGTTTTAGAAAAAGATACTTATAGGTAGTGATAAAGGGTACGTATAACACGATTTCTATTGGCTTTATAATTGTCAAACAATTGCTTCACAATCGCGAAGTCACACGGGTCAAATACCTGTGACGGAATGCACGTTTTGTTTTTTTTTACGATACCAAGTGAGCGCCGTGTGGTAAGCGACACGCCTTCTCTTGGCAGGTGCAGTGTCGCTCAGAGCTAAGATTTGACGGGCACTGTTACCCTGATACGTAAGTTAACAAGTCCCATGTGCCTGTAACTTCACCAGCACGCTTACCTTTCAAAACCGGAACAAAGATTAGTACGTAATGATAACATTACTGCTTGGCGTCAGAAATAGGTAAGGTGGTAGTGTCTCCCTGAACGAACCTTAACAAGGTGCTCTATTGCTACTTAATAACTATAGTTTCTAACTTACGTATGTTTGTAAGTGTTTAGTAGTAATGCCTCTCATTGACAGGGAAGGAAAACATCCTAATGAAACCTGCAGTAAGTTTCGTCGAAGTAAGTTTACAACCTTCGAAACTTGTATGGAGTCCCCAACCCGCTTTGGGTCAGCGTGGCGGGCTATGGTCTAAACAAGTGATGAAAATGTCATAACGGAAACAAAAAACGGAAACAGATGCCGAAAGTAAATCTTAGCAGAAACGGAAACGGAAGCGGATGCGGAAGAGTAAATACTATAAAGATCTCAACGAAATAGTCCCAAACAGAGCTTGGGTTTGGTTTCAATTACACACTTAACAAAATAGAAAACTGCTAAGATCCACGCGCCCCACCGCCAAGCAATGATCCATCGCTAACGTTATAAACTTCCAATAAAAGTTCCTTTGAAAAAGTTGTAGAAGCAGAAACGAAAACAGATGTAAAAATGCGTGCGGAGGTTCCGCAGTTGCGGAAGCAGAAGCGAGGTCTGTTGCGTCACTAGTCTAAACCCCGTTCACCAACGCGTTGGTTCGCATCCAGCCGGATCGAAGGAACTTTTTCTAAGTGTTCGATCTTTGTATTAATAATTATAACAAACTAGTGAAATAATTTCACAAAAAAAGATTGAATGTCATGGTGGTGATACATCTATCAATAAACAATATCTAATTTCATAGCGGTACTCACGCAAACGCTGGTTCGAGTTCTGTCGGATCGAAGGAGTTCTTTGTGTTTGTATAATGATGATGAATATTACTTTACCTCTCTTAAATGTTATAAATGACTATGCTCGAACAGGGTTCATGTACACGTTGGTCACATCAATTATGCATTCTTAAGATCAATTGGACAACAAATTGTAAGCGTTGGCGATAATAATAGATACTTAAATGAATGGACGACCCCCAGTGACCCAGCGGTTAGCACTGTGGGTGCTATAAGAGGAAGTCCCGGCTTCTATTCCTGATAGGACTTATTATCATAGGATGAAATTGATAAGAAAATTGTGTATGCAAATATCTCCTGTCTGTGCAGAAATCGATAGCAATTGGATCTTAGTTAAAATCGTTAACAACTATACATATTATATCGAGTTCTTAGGTTTTCGCGATTGTTACACATAGGAAATGAAACTATTTTTCCGGATTTAAATCGCGTATATTTGTTTTTTCAAACAAAAAGACGTTTCGGGCCCTTTACAGGTCCCACGGTTGACTGAAACAGATGCCCAAAGTAAATCTTAGTCAACCGTGGCCATGGGACATGTAAAGGGCCCGAAACGTCGGTTTGTTTGAAAAAACAAATATACGCGATTTAAATCCGAAAAAATAGTTTCATTTCCTAACTATACATATAGCCAAATAGTCAGCCCATATACAGATTATTTCTAAAATACTATAGGTATAAACCTCGTAGAACTATGTCACTAACATCATAAACAACAATTTTTGTTATGGAACAAAAAGTCATGGGACTTTTTACAAAACATAATAATAATGAACTTTTAAGTTTTGTTGTACTTCCTGACCTGACACTTATTTTTTGGTCATTTTCCGTTATTTTTATAAACAGCCATATTTATTTACTAATATTATTCTCCCTAAGTTTTGTGGAAAAAAAAAACAAAAAACCAAATTCTAAAAAAGATAGAGATCGAATTTTGTGGAAAAAAAAAATTCAGTTGGCGCATCGTTCATTGGTGGTATCACTTTGTAGATCTGTATTTCGTTGCCTTGCTTTCTCAAACTCGTATCTTAAAGCACAAAGTTACTGAAATGCCAAAAATGGATTGTATATACAAATTTAGCAGTTTGATTTCATATCACTTTTTCATACACCTTCATGTTCACACACTGACTTTTACCTATTCTTAAAGTAATGCACTCAAATAAAGACCTTTGATAAGAAATTTAAAATAAATACAAAGTTTTGCCATCTCCTGAATAATCACTCTTTATAAGATACGAGTTTGAGAAAGTAAGGCGTCGATTTGGTAGTAAGGTAGTGAGTTACCTAATTTCAAACGCGCTAGCATCCTCCCAGACGACCCTCGCCCCGCACCTGCGTTTTCCATCGGACTGATTTGCGCTAGCGCTTTCTTTTGCTACTGCACAGAGTTATCACCGTTTAGAGCGAACCATTTAAATGGTTTTATTTTTGTACGAAAGTAAAATCTGGTGAATTATTAAAAGTATGGAACAAAAGTTGGTGTTTACGAAGTTGTTAGTATTTATTTTTATTTATTTAGTATTATACGAATAACCTTGTACAGTCCCACTGCAGGGTACAGACCTCTTTTCACGAAGGGAGGGCTTGTAGTTCCCACGAGGGCCCAATGCGGATTGAAAACTTAGCTTGCAGATGTGTGCAGGTTTCCTCGCGAAGTTTTCGTAAATTTCAAACAACAATATTTGAAGGGAAAAGTTGTGCAATCGGGAGTTCGTTATTCCCGTTGAACCAGTTGCTGTTAAATCTATTCCTATTAAACCTGTATTTTTAATTATATCGACGGTTGATAGTTAAAACGAGCTAAGTAACACCTAAATCTAGAGTTTAACACTCATTCGGAATGGGTAAATTTTTACTAGCATAACTCGATAATCTCTATTTCTAAAGCAGCAAAGTTGTGAATCTTCTATTCACGATATGTTCTTTCACTGGAAAGTTATGGTAAATTTGAAATAAAATTTTAAATTCCGAAAAACTTAAAGATGCGACCTCGGATTCAAATCCACGGTCACTGCTTGAGAAACGGTAGGACAAAACATTAGACTACCACTCCTGTATAATGGTGTATGGCCACGAGATTTATGGAGACGAGACGAGGCGAGACGATTTTTAAAGCTTGTATGGCAAAATACCAATTCTCTCCTAGTCAAAATGGTCGGGATTGACGAGGATGGGCGAGACGAGATTTGAAATATTTGTTGATGTAACATTGAACCGTATTGATGCCTACATAGACTCTTTATTAACACTGCAACGGAAACACGATTCACGATGTCTCGTACCATATCGCGCGAGCTCGCTCGAGATTGTGAGGTACAGTCGCGTGCATTGAAATGTAAACATTCACACATTTTCGAAATTATGTAAATATTAGATATTTCAAAAAAAATACCTTGTGCTGTTTTCAAAAATATGTAATCACGACACCATTATAAAAAAGGTATACTTTTATTTCAGAGAAAAATAAACAAACTACAGTCAATGAAAAATATATAGTCCTGGTGTCATACATGTATCCATATGATTTTCGTAAATATTTATACAATTCATATTATATATTTATAATTGCATTAAAATGTACACGATTGGGATTATGATTTTATCATTATAATGTAACCACTTTTAAAACATTGCATCGTTTTCAAAAATATTTATACACAATATAGTTGCAATATAATGTAAACATACCAGCGCCAGTTGTAAACTTTTTTATGTGTATTTTGCTAGTTCTATTACTCATCACTATCCATAACCCTAGCGCGAGCTCATGAGACTGCGCGTGCTTGCGCGAAATCGCGATGGCAATTTTTAGTGGAAATAGGTCGGCGAGATTTCAATTCTAGCCTTGCCTCGTCTCGTCTCGTCTCGCCGGTGAAAAAGCACTTTCATGCTAATTAAAACGAAGTATAGTTACGTCAAAAATGATAGACATTTCGTCGGGGAAGGGGGTAGTGCAAATCCGCGTACGTAGTATTGGTAAAAAGCGCCTATCTGCACCAAACCAAATTTCATAGGAGAGTAATTTAACGTTGTTACTTTGTTATTTCAATGGGTACGGACTTTAATTTTTTCACAGTAAGCATTAATTTGCGTTGTCTACGGACTGATAACTATAGATTCCCGTAAATCACGCTAATTTAGTTGCCACATTTACGCGGATTTGATTTAGCCACTAAATTACCCAAATGGAGACTCATCATCAAATACTAGTTGCGCGTAATTGCACTATCTACCGCTACGAGATCGTTTCATTCAAAAAGCAAGCTGCCATATCCCGGGGCACCCTAGCACGATTATTTTTTAGTGCAATTAAATAAATAATAGGACATATAATATACGGAGCACATAATACCTAGTACTATGTATTTAGTTTATCACCCACTTAACGACAGGTGTCGTTGCACCCACGCCGCTTGACCAATACTATGTATTACATAAGACGCGTTCGAAAACACGTTGCGTTATCTCGAGATGCGAAACACGACATTTTGCGTGCGTATGCGCAATGGAGCGTTTTGTTTCACGCCATTGAACAAAAGATTAGAAATACGCGGTAATTATGGTAAATTTTATGGGTTTTTACTTCGAAAGAAGAAAACAAAAGTTCTTACATAATAAGGTACTACATGTTTTATACCAGTGGTTGCCTTCGAGTTCGAGTATTTATAAATAGAGGTGGGCGTTTAAACGAAAAGCACTTTAAAAAGTTTGCTTTTTTAATATAAGCACACAAGCACACTTATAATTTTAAGTTATAAGCGTTACTCAGTTCAATACTCAACAATTTAATTTTTTACATCGTACGTAAGTATCAAGACACGCCATCTATGTATCCTAAAGAAATTAATTCGACAATATAAACAATAATGTTATAATATTATAAAATAAACTCTCGTGTTTTACAAATAAACTAACATGTTTTAAAACCTTAGGCATAACTCTTGCTTTTCGCTGTCAATACAATGTTGCAAGCATTTTTTAACAGCAAGTGTTAAACGTTTCTCTAAACGATTTTGTAAGCATCAGACAAAAAAGCGTTTAAAAGAAAAGCGCTTTTATAAGCACAATGTTTTAACAAAAAGTACAATGTTTTAACGTTTAAAATTAATAACCTGTATTTTCCATCTCTATTTTATAATCAAGATTGAACTATCTAGAATCTAAATTACGCTCCTAACCTATTATGTTAGGTTTATTTAGAAACAGTGAAGTGCCTTTCATCACAGCGACCAGTACCTACTTGATCTCTTCTGATAACCACTAATTATAACTCAGAATCAAGGCCAACAGAATAACTAAGATTTTTGGGTTAGTCAAAAGTAAAAAAAAGTATTCCATAGGTAAAATAAATTTACACTTGAAAACGTCTGTTTTTGAGCTACTACTCATTCGCTGTACTGACCTCCCTGAGAAGAAAGAGCAAGAAACTCTAGGGGTCGCTCTTTTCAAATAATCTGCACTACAATTTAAATCAAATTTGTGTGGAATCTAATATTTATATAACACGTAGTTTAAGCAGAAGTAGAGTTCGTTGTGAAAGAGTTCGTCCAGGGAAGTACTGCCTTTCATTTTTCTGCCGCCAAGCAGTAATGTTAGCATTACTGCGTTCCGGGTTTGAAGGGTAAGGGTGCTGGTGAAATTACAGGCACATGGGGCTTGTCAACTTATGTCTCAGGGTGACGGGCGCAGTGGCAGTGCACCTGATCTTTGCGATTTAAATCCTCTGAGTGGCACTGCAACTGTTATGCGCAACTCGTTCGTCCCGTTACTTGATTTTATAAAAAAAGTCGTTTTCAATTTTATGATATGCGTTTCCAATTAAAATACTTTTAATATCGTATTTTACATTACTCTTGTTTAACCTAGCGATCACGTAAGATAATGAACTTAAAAACCACTAATTAAAACTAGCAGTAAATTCATGCCTAGGCTGGAATTAATGACTGGCATAAATTAACAGGCATACAACCTATAGTTATATTACTGAGCGGTAATTCAATTAGGGAAACAATGGCAACGTGGGTGTGCCGTAAGGGTGGACTTCTGGGTATGGATATATTTAGAAATGATGTCGTTGACATACCATCCACTCTCACGAAGCGTTCTGCATCCTCCATCTTTGGAATTTTTTGGTGAAATTACAGGCACATGGGAAATCAATTTACGTCTCAGGGTGACGGATATACAGCGGCAGTGCCCCTAAGGTCTTTGCAATTAAAATCTCAAGTGGCATTGAAACTGTTATGAATAGGTGTGGTATTATAAAAAATAATGTATACGGCAAAGGAATACACCACAGCATCTGCATTAGTAGTGAAATTCACTTTTGAAACTCTCGTTTTAAATGGAGGCGTAATCGAGGATTGTATGGTATGGCAGACCATCTACAGATTCTGAAACCATCCCATAATTCCCAATGGACACCGAAAACTAACATAAAAACCGACCGCAAAAGTCATTAATCCCCTAGTTTGCCACCCTTAGAGGTGGAATATATTATTCAATTTAAATGAGATCACTACCAAGATACCCTCTTTCCAACAAAAAAAAAGAATTATCAAAATCAGTTCACAAATGCTAACATACATACTAAAAAGAAGATACAGTCGATTTGAGAACCTCCTCCTTTTTTTGAAGTCGGTTAATAAAATTAAGCATTTTGATCGAGGAGATATAGAACTTAGGAAAAGCGGATTTGTTTTTAACATGAAAAGGGTCTTCATGGTAAATAAGCAAAGTCAACTACTATTCTTAGACGACATAAAAGCCAGAACATCTGTGAGTTAGATTGAAGTTTAACTGCGGTTACGAACTGCTTCAGGCCATCATTTAAACTAGTCGTATACGTAACCACACGACGAAATAGACTAACCTTTAGAAATATAAATTTCTACATAGCTGTTATCCAAATATGGCAGACTTGACATGTCAGAATGGTGAGCACGCGAAAGCTTGACAAATCAGTCTATTATTTACTGTATTGCAATAAATTACATTTTCCTGTGGGCCATTGACCTGGTGTGCAGTGATAGTCAAGTTGAGGTTGGGAAATGGATTTTCCTATGAGAAATATCAGAGTTCTATTCCCTGCGGGGGCCTGCATTTCTAAAAATTTTATTTTTATGTGCAGTGTAGTTTACTAATTGTCACAGGCTGTAACCTTGAAGCAATGATCGTGATGATACCTGCATCTGGAGACGGCATATATAAACCAAAAGATCCAGCGGTTGTGTTTTAAGTGATTTTTTTGTAATAAACAAAATAGAGTTACACTAAAAGCAGTACACCTTTTAGGTATATGTATAGTCAACCAAATTATCCTTTTCTAAATTAAACTAGTGTTTACAATATTATCTACGGTTACTAGACCCATTTTAATCAATTATAACCAGCGCCACTTATTTGTCGTCAATATTACTATTTAATATAACGCCATCTATTGGCAGTAGGTGAATTGTTTACTATGAAGAGTTACATTAGATTACTATTTAATACGTGCTACAAATGAGTGGTGTTAGTAGACAAAGTCAGTAACACTAACGTGGTAGACGGTGGCCTAAATTATAATGTACATATTAAATTATAAACATACGATTATACATACAATAACGCACACACTCATAGCCCCGCACAATAGGTATAATTATTTGGTATTTACATAGTTACTTTGTAAGTTAAAATAATTATTTATCATTTTTGACTAATTTTATGTTGCTGATGTCATATTGCAATATTCCGTTTGTTTTCAATATTTTTTTTATTTATTCAATTTCAAACAAATAGAAACTGTTATTTATCTGGGCGAAAAAACTTAGGTGGTTTAACCACCTGCCTAGCGATGCTTCGAGGCCTTTAGACAGGAGCTTTTTAGGTCCCATGATTACGGCTAACTGATTAATCAGCTGTGGCCATTATACCACATTTCATTTACATTTTTAACGTAATATTAAAACTAAATAAGTGGTCTATACTAGATGATATCAAAACTCACCCTACATTTGAACTTTTGTTATTTTTTCCAATTATATCACATTGCTATATATAAAAAAATCTGTCTTCCATACCACGTACTTAATTAATTAAATGCTGTTTCAATGAAATGTTTCTTAGAACAAAACAAAACATTGTTACGGCTCAGGTACGCGTTATCACAATTGATCGATTAACTCAATACAGTCACGACGCCCTCGAGTGTTTTATAGGTTTTTGTTTTTTGTTGTTATTCTTTTGAGGGTCAATAACACAACCTTTGTTATACAAAGATCGAACAAACACAAAGAAAATCCCTCGACCCGACTGGCCACGAACCAGCGTCTGTTGCCTCTATGTGGCTAATAACAGTAACGAACTACAGTACCGGCACACTATGATGGCCGTTTTGACTGATTACAATAGTGAGGTCAAATCTTAATTCATTATCGACAAAATATAATCAAATGCGAGTCGCATCTGTAAGTATTTAGATCCATAACTACTATCGCAAGGGATAGCTAATTAAAAAGTTTGAATAAAACGAAAATTAAAATGTTTTCTTAATATATCGTCAATTCGAAACTGCTTTGTTTTGCATTGAGCTTTGACGCGAGTTTGCCGAAGGTAGAAGTTGTGCTGGACAGCGATCCTATAAATGACGATCGTATTAGACTATATTTTTAAAAATTTCGAATTTCGAATAACAAGTCGTGTCGTAAAATATTATATATCCATAAATTTTACTGCATGTCACTATTTATTATTATCTGTACAACAAATGTACTACATCAATCAATTGAATTAGCTCCTTCAATGTAGTTATGAATTAATACGAAACTTAATGAGTGGACAAATGTCAAAACGGCAATCGTAGCGTGCATGTACTATAGTGGAGTATTTACTATTATTATGGATTGATGTTACTAAAAAAGTACACGAGTCTCGTCGCCATTTTGTGGAATAAAACAAATCCTGAAATGATACGCTTGTCTGACTTTGGCATCAACGTTTGTGTTGATAGCAGAAAAAATAAGTTTCTTAGAATTTTATGACGTCTTTACTAAATGTAGTAATTGTTGTAACTGACGCGAAGCGTCGATCTTTAATGAACGTGATATAGAATGCAAGGGATAAGTTATAGATGGGTGCATGAAAGGAACCTACCCGCAAGACATATCATTCCTTCCTGTATGTCTGGCAACAATAGGCAACGCTCATCGGCAAACCCTTTCACCACGATGGCCAGCATTACAGTATATGCCATGGATACGATAAGCAGCAATAATAACAATAATAAAAATAACAGCAATGTTAGCAGCAATGTGTCTCGGTTTTGAATGGTAAGGGTGCTGCTGAAATTACAGGCACATCCCCTGAGACATAAAGACTAGTCCTAGTCTTTATGTCTCAGGAGATCTTTGCGATATAAAGCTCTGAGTGGCACTGCAACGGTTATGGACAGGCGTGTAGCTTACCATTAGGCGCACGACTTGTTCGTCCCGTCCCTTGATATTATAAAAAAAAGATGGGTGTCGTATATCGGGATGGGTGGGTATAATTGGTGCTGGGTATAAAAGGATATTCCTTCACGCAATAAATGAAAAATATTATTAAAAAAAGGCGGACGGAAGACCTAGCTACTCATAGTACAGGGGACCCTACTTTGGAACCAAGGTACAAAATACCTATTTTAGTGTCTTTTGCAAGAAAGGTAAAATAAATAATAATTAAATTAATGTCTTCCATAACAAATGTTAAACTGCCTCCGTGGCCGAACGGTTACCATGCCTGACTGCCACCCAGATGTCTCTGGTTCGCTTCCCGGGCCGGGAAAAATATGTGTATGGCCTACATCTATTTCTCTCGTGAGTTTGGGTGTAATTTGTGGTTATCTATGTGTGTGTCCATGGTACCCGCGACACAGGGTTTCTCTAGTGCGCGCTATGTTGAGTGTGTGCGTTATTATTATTATTATTAAATGTCTGCGAAAAGTGTATTCTATGACGTATAAACAGTGTGTACAGTACAAGGCGTACAAAAGTTGATAGTTTCGATGTCTAGAAGTCGCTTCCTCGTCGACTTCGTAGATTCCACACTGAGTATAAGTAGAATGTCATCTGTTTTTGCAATGTTTTTAAATATGTACTTTAAACTACTTAATCATAGACTAAAAAGGCAAGAACGAATGACGAAGACATTTATAAATACATTACAATTATTATGCAATCCGCCTACGCCATCTTTACCTTCGACATCGAGATTATTTAGACATTAACAAATGTTAACGTCTAAATATCAATGCTGAATGGATAATCATAGCAATCCGTTGGTGACAATTAAAATATTGTTACTAGTTGCAGGGTGGGGTGCACACAAGGAGCCTCCCCGCACGACGTACCATTACTGTCCTGTACGTCTGGGGTTCCCTGGGCAACATTGGCGAGTACTTACGCCGATTGGCAAATTCTTTTACCACGACTTACGAATACGATAAATAGTTACAGGTCCAGACAGTTTACAGTTTACGACAGTTATAATAAAAGCAAAAATGGTTTAACATCAATCTTAGATTTAGGTACAGTATATGTGTAAATACGGGCCGTTCTTTTCTACATAAGTTTTGATTATAGTGACCCTCCCTACAGACCCTTAGGGTATACGAGAAGGGCACTAAACCAGTGCAAATACACCTTCGGCCAGTGTACAGGGTTGTCATAGACGTCATCCAGTTCTCAAGAGGCTAGTGCCGCGGGTGAGCCGCCTCTGGTACATGTACAGTACCCTCCATATTTTTCAGATAGGTACCAGGTATGTGTACGTACAATATCAGAAAAAAGTGTGGTGTGAATTTTGATATTTCTTTCAGTCGTACTAAGCGCTTTTCGCCATACTTTACAAAGCGTAAAGCGTGCAGCGTAAAGGTATGGGATTCCCTGCCTGCTTCTGTGTTTCCGAGCACACACAACCCGAACAGGGTTGTCAACTGTCCCGTATTTTACTAAATACGCATTAATAAAAATCTACGGCGACAGAGTTCAGCAACGGGTTCACCATAATTGCATTCCTAGCTGAAATTATTTCGTCGAAAGGTTATTTTGGCAAATGAGTCTGACATCGTGATGTCCGTAACAAATGCATGACAAATTTAATTAAAACCGAATTGCACGAAACACAATTAGTCAAAATTATTTGTTGAGTGTACTTAGTTGTTAATTGCACTTAGATATTGGTTAACTTTTTTATAAATAAAAAACCCACCTCAAAATTTTGTGAAATTGCATCTATTTAACAAGTTTTACAAAAATAGGTTAACGGAAAGTGGGCGAAATCAAATGGAACCACGACTGAGGCACCCTCTTTCCAACAAAAAACGAATCATCCAAATCGGTTCCATACACACAAGAAAAAAAAATCTTCCTACTTTATATTGGTTAAAAACTAGCATTTTGTATAGATTGACGCGTAACTCAGTTTACTAATTTGAAATTCAAAAAAAACCAATTTAATGTGATCTAAAGATAACTATTTTTATAAATTTTAACAATCAAATCAACGTCACTTTTTCTAAGTAATATTAATATTTGGAAGGTGAAATAATTACAGCCATTGCCATGTTTTTCAGTTTCATTTAGAAGATGCGTGTTCATGCGTGTACACCGCCTGCCGAGATAAGTATAAACCCGACGTAATACTCAACAGGGTACACTCGATGCTCGATGTCACGCAAGAAAGCCACGCACAAGCAACTCACGACAAATAACGATCCGCTGACATGCTTCAAAAATTAGAAAAGATTGGCCAAGTAAAATTACCGTTATTTGTATTCAGGAAAAGCGTAGTCATTTAGTTATTTTAGGGTAAGCTACGAGTACCACTTTGACTCTCGCTGTGATGAGGAATTAGAAAAAAAGTCATACCCATTAAAATAATTGCGATTTGTTTTTCTTTTCGTCTGGCCATACAAACGTTGCCGTTAAAAGTCGCCTCTAGATTGACACCTTTGGGGTTTACTATTAATCTGCCAGCCTTTGTACTGAAGTACGGGTGTCTACAAAGTCGAGGTAAAAACCCAAGAAGGCTTAATCTGGACATCACAACAACTTTTTTAGTAGCAGTAGAGCTTATAGGATGAGAGTTGCACAGAGCTATAAAGCGTGCCATGGTCGGTGTTAAGCTTATAGACCGTGTTCCCAATGTCCAGATTCGAAGTCGAACAAAGGTAAAGGACGCAGGGAGCCGCATCACGAAGCTAAAGTGGAGCTGGGCAGGGCACCTGATACGGAGACAAGATGACAGATGGAGTAAGGCGATAACTGAGTGGCGTCCAAGGACTGGATACAGGAATGTCGGGCGCCCAGGGGCGAGACGGGCCAATGACATCGCAGGAATTAGGGGGCGAACCTGGATGAGATTAGCACGGGATCGTGGGGAGTGGCACAGAAACTTGGAGGCCGTTACCCAGCAGTGGGTGAAGTTAGGCTGTATATAATGATGACGAAGTAAGGGCGCTGGTGAAGTCACAGGCACATAGGTCTCGTCAGTGTATGTCTTAGGGTAGACAGGCGCAGTGGCAGTGTCCCTCGGACCTTTGCGATTTAAAGCTCTGACCGGCACTGCAACTGCTATGGACAGGCGTGTCGCTTACCACCAGATGCACTTACGTCACTTGCTATCATAAAAAAATCTTTAGTCCGTTCGATTATAGCTTTTCAAATTGTAACGTCATACCTTATATATAAGAAGAAGAGGATGATGAGTTGAGACAAAGAAGTTGGATGATGTATTTATAGTTTTTTCGAGTTTCTAGTTTCTCTCTTTCTTAAAGTTATACTTCCTCATGTATTTGTTAAAGCTGTCACCTTTTCAAACACTATTTAAATGACAGTACGCACAATTTTTGACACTGAATTATACGGGTTGTACAAGCTCTAGCTGTGACCTAGTTAAGTTTTTTTTGGTGAAATTACAGGCACATGGGACTTGTCAACTTAAGTTTCAGGGTGACGGGCGCAGTGACTGTGCCCCTCAAATCTTTGCAATTTAAAGCTGTAAGTGGCACTGTTATGGACAGGCAAGTAGCTTACCATCAGGCGCACGACTTCAGGCGCGCCCGTCACTAGATGTTAAAAAAAGATGATGAAAAGATGAGAAATAAAAATTTATTACAGGCTTAATTGTTGATTTTAAGATTACACTTTGAATGTTTGGTTGTTGATATTGCTAAGATGTTCATTAGATATTGTTTACTAGACGTTTGCGTTATTAGTTGGTACCATAGATCTATAACTCAAGAGGATTGCTAATGTCCATATTACAGAACGTAGTTCTGAAAAAAGGTCCAAATTTCGTCTTATATTCAGATGGCGCTGATCAATAAATAGCCTGGAAATAGTTGAGGATACCAGGGAAATAATAATAATATACATATATAATAATAATAATAATAAAAACGCAGACACTCAACACAGCCCCGTACTAGGGAAACCCTGTGTCGAGGGCGCTATGGATGCTCACATAGACAACCACAAATTACATCCAAACTTACGAGAGAAATAAATGTAGGCCATACAAATACTTCTCCCGGCCGGGGAAACGAACCTGGGACCTCTGCGCGGCATGGTAACCGTTCGGCCACGGAGGCAGTTAGTTAGGGAAAGAACGATCAGTCACTTAAAAACATGTATTGAGTTAATACCGCCATCTAATTTGTTAAACGTTAAGAATATTTTGCCTAAATCAGGAAAAGGCTAATGAAGTTCAATATCTTAAAAATTAACATTTAGTTTTATGCCTTAATTGAAATGCTTGGGACTAAATGGTAGAAAAGTTGAATAAGATTTATGAAAGTTTTTAAGTAAAATGGATTATGTCAACATTGACATTATTTTTTTTTATTTTTATTACTCCAGCCTCTTACAAAGGTATCTTAATTAGATTCTTTTATTAAGTCTAAATTCATTATGTTGTGTATAAATAAGGATCACCTTTGTAAGAAGAAATAAATAAATAAAATAAAAAATTTAGGTAGCATTTTTTCATGCCTTTTTACAGACAATTAACAGTTTTCCAAATTAAAAATGAATTTTTTCGAAGCTTCTCCTTAGTGACTTTGATCATTCTTTCCTTGGACTCTTCAGTTTATATTATGTATACATTATACAGTGTACTCTTTCACATCATCTTACAATACAGTCCATGAAATTTCTAACAGATGGGATTGATACCTACCCACATTTTTATTTTTTATTTTTTGTTTGTTGTTATTTTACTAGTATTATAAAATAGCAAGAATTTAGTTGATAATAGCGATACAAATAAACCACGTTAGTGTATTTTTTTGTTTTATTCTTCTTTATTATTTTTGTTTTTTATTTGTTTCGTTTGTAACTTTTAATTTATTTGCCTAAACAGTGAATACCAGTACGGTCAAACCACAATTAGTTTTTGTTACACCGTTAGCAGCCTAGATTTTAGTTTTTTTTGTATACCTATTTCTTAATAAATAAATAAAATATAAGAAAAAATAAAACACTGTAGTAGCACCCATTTATTAAAGTATACTTTAACTTGATTTTGAATATGTGGTCATTTTCTTCTTTCTTAAAGGAGGCTGATGTTTTATTATAAATAAGCGTGCTTTTTATAATATACATATATATATGTATATATTTGTATTTTGACTTATATATTTTTTTCCATTTGTTCATAATATATGGAACAAGTAAAGTACGTTGTAAATACATTATAATCTAGCTAAATACAAGACTAATAAGTAATTTCCATTTCACTTAATCTAATAAGTAAACAGACTAAAGTAAGAATTCACCCACTGGCAATTTTCTTATCATCTGTTAAGGCAAAGACACTTTTATCATGTGATCTTTTTGTTCAGTGTCACTGGCATCTATTTAGTTTCATCTTACATTTATAATATGGTATGCATTTTTAATACGGTTAAGTGGTATATGTAACACTGACGTGATTTGTAACGCAAAGGTTGAATGGCTTTTGATATCGAGTTTGATAACGGGAAAGTTTATTCGTTTCTATGGCCTGCCACTAGTAAATGTAGGGCGGAAACAAAGGTGGAAATCAGCGTCCTTGGCAACAGTGACGCTACTGCTAAAGATGCTTAATTCCACCTGTATTGCACATTTCTACCTTATATTTACGTACTAAATGTAAATATGAAAATAGATCCGCGAGAGATTAGATATATTTTTTCAATAATATCAAGTCACGGGACGAACAAGTCGTGCGCCTGATGGCAAGCTACACGCCTGTCTATAAAATTGCAGTGCCACTTAGATGTTTAAATCGCAAAGATCTGAGGGGCACTGCCACTGCGCCTATCACCCAGAGACATAAGTTGACAAGTCCCATGTGCCTGTAATTTCACCAGCTCCCTTACTCTTCAAAACCGGAACGCAGTAATGCTAACATTACTGCTTGGCGGCAGAAATAGGTAAGGTGGCAGTACTTCCCTGGACGAACTCTTTCACAAGGAGCTCCACTGCTGCTACAAGATATTTATGAGCCAATGTAAGAAAGCATTTGAACCAAACGTCATTTTTTAAAGCACTCATTCATTGTGCTGATTTCCGTGAGAAAATGAGGTAGAAACTTGAATGCTATGGAATACGCTTTGAATCAAATTTATGTGTAATACATCTTTATCTAAAATGTAGTCTTCAATTTTGTAATATGACTTTTCAATTAAAATACTTTTCATGTAAGTTTTAAACTTAGGAAATGGTAATCTTAATATACTTTCCGGAATATTATTGTATATTTTCTGGAATGGTAGTTAAACGAAATCGTGGTACCGTGAGTTTGGACTTAGTTCTAAGGTTAATATTACGGATATCTATTTACTTAATGAAAGAAATTATGTATATTTTTACGGACATATTTGAGTAAATGTACTCAGTCTCCTTAAACTTTTGTCTGAGAGAAACCCAAGAACCTAAACCGTACACAGAATGGATCGCTCGTTATAATAAATGATTAAATGTACGTGTCATATGTATATTTTTGATAAATTATTAAAATCACACCTCTAACTCATAACTATATTCCTAAAGCAAATAGAATATTGCAACTTTTCATTATATTTTATGAACATTCATTCAAAAATACCCACATCACTCAAGCCAGCTGCGAAATAATATTAATGTCACTTCACTTACGAGGCTACAACGGCACAAATGTGTCGTTTGCTAAGGTATTCTGGGGTTGTCACTTTGTAATATTGGTGTTAGCTATTTATTTAAAGCAAGCAAGCAACGTTTGCTATAACTGTCATTGCAAGCAATCGCAGTAAAGTTCCAATGAATACAAAGTTACACGCAAAGTTATAAGCCAGATGGTTGAATTTTTCGCAATTATGTAACAATTTTCGTATCTTTTGAGAACGATAAGATTTTTTTAAGTTCAAACATATTTGTTATTGTAAATCCTAAATAGTTTACGAACGCACCCAAATTAGACAATAAAGTAACTCAGAGATGGCGCAAACAAAATCTTGTTTTTCTACGTTTTTACCTACCTACTTTTTATGATTTAGGTGCATACATATATACATGTATATCGTTTACACACAGAAATTTTTATTGAAAAAAAAAAACAAAATGTAACTTCAGGTTCTGTCATGAATCAATTAGCGCCCATAAATTATTGTGTTGTTTATCCGACACAGTAAAAACATATTTAAAAAAATCGCAATACTCGCTAGTCAGCGAACAGTTTCAAATGGATTATGTGGGCCGACCCCGGCGGCACTGCAATGCCGGGCCGACCCGTGACGGGAGTGGAGCGAGCCCCGAACATCCCGTCTGGTCACAAAAATCAGTTTAATATACTGGTCCCGCATTGCGGGAACTTTCAGATATTAAGCTGAAAAGAACAGATACTACACTTTGATCTTAGCCAAAAGGCCGAGAAGCGATACCAATTCAACACTGTACTGCGGTAGTCATTCGTCGAGGGAAAATCTTAACACCGCGATTCAGAAATTAAGTAAAACAGGTCAACGCCATCTAGCGACATTCGAGCGAAACTAAACTGTAAGTACCTACCGCAAGTAAGTTGCGATAGTCTACCAAGGTCGTGGTTACATTTAGAATTTGTAATGTGGTTTTATGATCTTGATATCTCTATCACCGACCGTGACTTTGAACTTTTTGCTTAAACAAATCAAGCAATTACATTGCGGTTTTGGTAAGCCGTTTCCGTCGTATGTTTGTTTAAAATTGGGTTGTGAATCGCAAAACTCAGTTGTTTATGCTTAAATTTAATGTTTTTTTTTTATTATTATTTTCGATTACGTGACACAAGATTAGCATGTTATAAAATATGAAGTGCCTTGAAGTTGTAATAACTACGAACTACTTATTACTCGTTTGTTTTCCATTTCATACTTTTCACGGTTTAATATTGAATGCGAAGTTGGACTAATTGATTTGCATTTAGTACTAAGGTTTCATCAACATTTATATGTTGAATGTCCTAAGAATGTAACAATCCTTGCGTAACCTAAACAAATAAGCGTATTATTTTCATTACTGTCAGTAATGTGACCAGTGAACTCGTTCGTCACTCCGATCCATTCTTTCTTTGGTCCTCCTCTCCTATTAAAAACATCCATGTACAAATGAAAAATGCAATAAATATTCCTAGGTTACCTATCAGTAGTCCAAAATGACATTTTCCAGAAATAACGTTTGCCGAATTTTCATAACCTCGAAAGTAATTTTGAGAGGAAAATATTTTTTCTTTTAAACATAACCTAACCGAACCTAATCGTGCCTTTGCGATAAACATCCAATATATCTTAAAAGAACAACGGTTTCGTTACAATTCGGTTTTAGGTGTAATGAAAATTGGAACAAACGTTATATCGGAAAAAAAATTTAGAGTTTGTGATATGTTACCATTCCTGGATATTAACCATTAGTGCAACTACATACTCCATTACGTACCTAGAAAAGAGAAAGTTTTAGATTTTAAGACTTTCTTCTCTTAAGTCAAAATGGTGAGAAAACGGTAACCCGCTACCAGTCATTTAGATTTTACTTCATTTATTTATTTTTATTTTATTTTATTAGGAACAACAACAGCTATTAATAACGATTTACATTAAATATTTTTAGGTAAAGCTAGTTAGCGCAAATTACAGTTGTCCGTATTTCCATTTTCAAATATCTAACTTACGGTAAAAGTTTGCACCTCGAAAAGAAAAACAGCAAACACAAAAGTACCTGCAATAATAAGCATAGCAAAAAAAGTAAATGCAGATGTGAAGTGTGCAATTCAGACCTAGAAAAAGCGTGCATTAAAAAAAATGTCAATAAATAAATATACACGAAACAAGAAAAATAAACCTATTCTGTAAGTGGTACACCCGCACTGATTTTATTTTGAAGAAATTGTAGTTGTTTTTTTATAGGACACAGTTATATTTTTACTTTAGATAACTTTGTTTTTGGTTTTTAACGACTTCTTTGACGTTGGGAGAATCAGGCATGGTATGCTGAAGGCGCTGGTTCAAATCTAGCCGGATCGAAAGTATTTTTTTAGCGTTCGATCTTTGTATTAATAATTATAACAAACTAGTGGAGCGATTTCACAAAAAAATTGTATATTAAATGAACAAAACATCGTATTATTCATTACACCTAATATTACAAGCTTTTCTTTTCAGCACTAATACCAAGAACAAATACTCAAGAGGATCGCTAATCTGCGTACGGATACGGATTGTAAGCGCGTTTGCGTTCGTATTCGCTCTGAATCCGTATACAAATCTTGTCCAGTCGCATGTGCACAAAGTCCAATTCGAATCCGAAAAAATACGAATATCACTAGTACACCTAGAAATAAATTGATCACTGTGACATTTCGGGCCACCATTTCTCGGATTCGGAACTGGGGGTCTACTCTCGATCTCCGTTCGACATCCGTCCGAAACAATTACTGCCAAATAAGCAATACTTTACCAAATGATAAGACACGTGATGCGAAAAAAAGCTTCATACTTGATACTTGTCTTTTAATTTTGTCGAATAGTACTTATTTGACAGTAATTGTTTCGGACGGATGTCGGACGGAGATCGAGAGTAGACCGCCTGATACGAATCGGACGTAGTGCGCAAATGCTCTACCTCTGAAAAAGGTCAAAATTCCGTCTTACATCTAGATGGCGCTGATCAATCGCCTAGAAGTAGGATATCAATTAATTCCTCTTTAATATGAAATATTAGAAGTCAGCTTTTTTCCTGGTAATCTTATTCAAATATTGATCATGAGCTAAAATTTTTTTTGAACTTTGACAAATATGCGTGTCAACAGATAGCATTGTGTGTCACAAACTAATTTATAAATTACCGCTTCCTAATATGGGTAGATGCAGCTAGTCCTAAACAAAATAAAATAATAGCCAGTACTATCCAAAATCTACGCAATAAGCGCCATCTACTTCATTTGTTTATTATCACTAGAAATTGGAGAAGCTTTGACAAATTGCAGCTTGTCAATGTAAAAGAAAAATTAGTTACAAAAAATAGCTATTTAGTACTCGCGACATCTGGTGTACCAAGAGGTACTAAATACCCAACTACGCTGTATTGTATCGCGATTAGCAATCCTCCTGACTTCTTGTTCATGCTAACACACGTTTGCTTATGATTTTTCATCTCCTAAATTTCTGTTGGGAACTTCGGAGCAAGCAGTTAAAAAAATTTATTATCTTTTTTGTAACGTGTTTGGAAACTGAACGATTCTTAGTAAGTTTCTAATTACTTCTGTATCTGTTAGTACGTGAGTCATGGAGCCCCCTAGTGAAGAACAATACCCACTAATTGGAGCAGGCAGGTGCTTGACCTGTCCCGCCAACAATTGTGTAATGCAACCGAGCGCTCGCGACGTGGTCGAGAGAAAACTGCAACTAGGACGGATGGAAATTAACACTTCATTTCGCTTGTGTTATCATTTCTAGGAAGCAAATATATTCACAAAACAAGACTGAAAATTTGAATTCATTCAGTGCGTTTCAAGAGACCATTTCATAGTTTTAGTTTATTTCTTTCAACATTACATATTTTATATAAATACAATTACATGCCATTTTATACTACTCTTCGAAAAGTGAGTTATTATAACAATGATTCTGTTCTACTAGTTTCGTTTAGTACTGCAGAATCCTGCTATAATTCTCTGGCCACACAGAAGTGGCCGCGGAAGCGTTCCGGGCGCGGGAAATTCATATGAACCATGCCACACTGAAACTCGCGACCGCTGTCACATAAAGTCGTACATTATAAAAATTCCCGCTCCCGGAACGCTTCCGCGGCAGCCTGTGTGGCTTGAGCGTAAAGGTGCCTACGATTATTTGACGATCGACACGGGAGATGAAACAAAACGAGTAAATCTGCAAGCTTCAGATGATCGACATCGTGTGTTTTGCCGACCAACATGTGTGGTCAAACAAAACGAGTAAATTTGTAAGAAGCAGACGATCAATGTCGTATTTTTTAATTGCAATTGAATTTTTTAAATCGTCAAAAAAATCGAGCAAATCTGTGCATACCTGTCGATCCATTAATAAGATCATTGCTCGGAATAGACGCCTTAGTTGACCAATTCTATTTTACTCTTAAGAGTCGACACTACCTTAGAACGTATTCAAATTTTTCCCGTATTTTTTTTTTGCGTTTTTTCATACGGTTCATTTTGCTTGGGTTGAGCGGCAGAGACTCTGGATTTATTTCTTTACAAAACGAAATTAAAGCCATTTGAAAAATGTATATCGTATATTCTATTTAGTTCAGTTGATACAAAGAAAATCATTGGTATATGTAAAGTACCTATTGAATACAGCGGTTATCTTGTAAAATTTCGAGGTAAGTTTGTGTTTTTTTCTATTATGAAAATGTTTAGGAATCATGTTTTCACACCGAAAGTGATTGATTCAGCACTTGTACTGTTATGAATCAACCAAAGGCATTTGAAGTTGTTCTTGAAGTTTCGATCGGCTTAAATATATTATTAGTTTTGTTCGAATGGAAGTCACGAACTTAACACACTATAGGATGTAACACTTTGGATTGTATACTTAAATTTTCTTCGACATATCGGTTTATAAGTATTTATGCATCCCTAGTGAGTGACAGTTGATAGCACAAACTTGGAAAGGTGTCGAACCCCTAACTTTTCTTCTGAGACATGCGCCTACTATGAGCTCCTATAGCAATCCTAATTAAGTCCTAAGTTAAATTGCCTGTCAAATCACAAGTACAAGGCAGTTTGTGTTGGCCGTTCAAAAGTCGTTCACCTTTTTTCTCATAGTAAAATTATATCATAACGTGCCATTTGACGTGAAATTTAACGTCTCAGCTGTCAAAATAAGCAATTTAAAAAGTTACTCTTTGTAACTTACTCTTGTTAGTTTTTACAAAATTTTGGATTTAGTTTAAGTTACATCACAAGTTCAGTTTCTAAATTCTTTTTATCTTTTTCATTTTTTTAGCTTCATGTAGAACGTAAAGTAACTTTTAAATTGCGCCAAATTCGAGTTCAGCACAATATTGAGTAGTAGTAAAATTTTTCGTTCTTCGGGACAGACTACGGCGTCTAATTGGCCATACTGCCAGATCTTAAATTGAAATTTTTCTTCAATAGTTTAATTTTCTGACATTTTTCGCTGGAAATTGTTATATTTTTATGGTGGCCAGTTTTAAATACGCACAATATTGAATAAAACGTAAGAATAAGTATAAGATGCGCTCAAATTCTGTTTTCAAATAGCAAACATTCATTCAATGATAATGACAAAACATAATAAATATGGTACGATGACAACAAAATTATTTTAAAAAACATAATGTTTCCCTTTTTGTGTACAATTGTTAAATAATAATAATTTTAACAATTTATTTATTTTCTTCCCCAATGAAACTTAAATCTAAGAACGCGCATAAAATGTAACGCTTTAATTGTGGACGACTGGTTGCTCAAACTAGTAAAGTTCTGTGTTTTGGGATTAAGACAACTATTTTTCCAGTATTATGATTAATTATATCTCCATCTTGCTCTCTAAATGACAGCGTTAGAAAGCCAGTGATAATAGTTAATAGCGGACTTAACACAGACTTTACAATCGCGCATGATAAAGAACCTTTTCTTTGAAGACCGCGCGATTGCTCATCAATCGCGCACTCCAACACGCGCCAGTTTCACGCGGTCTATTTTGCGCTATATTAGCCTTTACACGGACGCTCTTTCCGTTGTAACAAAAACGAACACTAGCAATCGCGCGCGAAAGAACGTTAGCTTAAAACATTTCAAACGGGTAATCGCCCTCGATTGCGCGTGCAGGCTTTCCCGCGCGCAATCCTGTACGCTCCTGATCACGCGTCATAGAGTGACTGTGTAAAGGGGGCTAATGTCAAAAAAGTGAAACTCATAATCTTGTAAACTGAACTGCACGGACAATGCTGGTTCATTATAAGCTTACAGTACCTATAGGCTTTCTGGGCTATCAAATTAAATCAAAACTTTCTCATTCAAACAATACGAAGAACACAATCAAACAAAAGCTCAAGCATTAGGTTTTGTAAAGCGAAAAAAATGTATTGTATAGTATTAATAGCACAACACAGGACGTCTCACAGAGGGAAAGTACCGTAAATATCATAGATAGAAAATTTTACTGAAGGAAGACTTAACTTTGATTTTAAAGACAATTCGAACTGCTTTCAAAGATTTTTAAATATTCGTCAATCTGAACCGGTAGTCGAAGCCCCAAATGTGGAAAAAAAGTACCTGTAATTTTACTATACGATCAAAAGCCTCAATCATAAGTATTGTTTTCTTCTAAATAACATAGCATCTTAAATAAAAAGAAGACCATGAAACTGAACATATTTGCTTGATTCGCTAAACAAATTAATTACCGCGTGAAAAATAAAGCACTGTTCACGTAGGTAAATGGTATAATCGTCGGCTAAATTTCAAAACTTCGTAACCTCATTTCTGGACATTCATCGTTTTTTACTCTTCAAGCGCAATATCGGGCAATTTGATTGTCGTATAAAATTATTTATAGTAATTCTGTTTTTTGTGCCTACACAAAGATCACATTAACGGAGGTACGAGGTTTAATGAATTATTTGTTACCCAAGTGTTCAAGACTGGCTTAAACAGAGGTTCCCAAACTTTTTTGTGGTATGTTTTCACGTGTCTTTTTTCTTAGACCCCCGCTTTTATAATCCGGATTTCTTTACAAATTCATCAATTTCAAATGTATTTTTGACAGCTGATGCAGTGCTACTCAATATGATAAGTTTAACTGTAAAATTATAAAAAAATTTGTTGCTAATATTATATAATTTTATATTTTATATATATTTGTTTTTGTGGTATAATAAAGTGTCTACATACTTAGTCAAAAATTAACTCACACTAAGTTTTTTTACATTTATCTAGTCGAATATAGCTCCATATCTTGTTGTGGAATGTTTACTTTACAGTTTATTTATATGACTTATAATAAGTTAACAGCATATCCAACTTATACACTTTTGTTCTAATATCGCCTCAAGAGCACCGGAACCAGATCCGTCAATGAGTAGCTTGATATGCTGCCGTCCTTAAGTAGGTACTATCTGTATAATGTCCACGACATGCTTAATGCCGTGTATCTACAATTAATACTTTATTGCACTCCCAAAAGTTTACAATGTATCAGGTGGACACGTTTAAATTAGATCTCTTGGGACCCTTCAGGGGACAGCAAAAATGCACAAAGAGTTACAATTACCCTTTGAATCAAGTTAATACTCAATCCAATATCAAGTTAACGTTTTAACATGAAATAAAATCTCTAAAAAACCATACAACAAACAAAATACAATTTACAAGAAGACAATTCTTATATCTCAAACAAAACTATTCTAAAACTGTACTATTCTTTTGAAAGATATCTATAATAAATGCAATTGACAAAGGAAATAAAATATCAATATATTAATATATAACCCCTACTTTTTTATGCTGGCATGGACCCCTTGCAGATTGGCGAGCACCCCTAGGGGTCGAAATAGAAACCACTTTGGGAATCGTCACTCTAAATAATTTTCTTACATTTAATTTGGCGTTATTTGTGTTCTGTCCGTACGCTACACAAGTCTCAGGAGAAAACTACAAAAACGTTTCATGGGAAGATTTCTTTGTCACATTGTTCAACCGTTTTACTAATTTTACATCAAGCTTTTGTGTTATTAGAAAGCGAGTTAATCGTACCATATCATCAGCGATAGCAGTAAAAATGAAATTGTCGGTAAGTCTTTTAAGTCACTTTTTATGTAAATGTTTAATCTGTTACTTTAACAGTAGTCAGTTTCTTTTTAAAGTAGTTTAATGCTTATTGTTGCGCATGCTTTTAGGTCTTAACGCCTCGTGTGGTTTAAATTCTTTTGAACTTTAACTTTCACATTTAAATTTTAAATAGCTGGTATAACAATTATAAAGTTTTTATTGAACAAGAAAATCAGTTAATGATTTTTGAATGGCATCGCTGACACTTGAAATACAAAAGAGGATAATCATCAGAAATGTAAAAACGAAATCGAAATGAACCAATTTCGGCAGCTTTCCAAAAATGTTACTTACGACTTTGGTCACTTTTATTATTAAGGATGCCGCATGTTCACGCGAGCAGATCACGCGATCTTAACCTGTACTGTAACTTTGTGCCTCCACTGGTCATAAGCGAAACACCGCGCTGAAAGTTATCGCTACTTCGGTCAATGTTTTCAGCCTCCCGAGGACAATGCTTCAGAGTGTCGTTTTTGATGAAATTTTCGATCTTTAAGAGATACCAATATTCGAACACGTCCGAGACCATGGACGTTGAAACACGTCCAGGACGTCGAGGAAATTAAAATAGGTTTTATATCAAATACTGTGTGAAAATCGTGAAAGTTTAAATTAAAATATAAATAAAATTTGTTTTTATACGTGATTAAGTCCCGAATTTGAAATCAAATAAAAGTTTTTTTTATTTTCAAAAGTCATTCTGCATCCACCTCTTTGTATTCCTGATTACAATGAGCCCCTAGTGTTGTTACGTCTTTTTGTTACAATCTGAATATACATACTCGTATTAGAGGCAGTTATACCACAGGGTCATTCATCCTTAATACACTTACTTTACAAATCAATCAAGACAACAGTACAATATCCCGTATTGTTATTGTTACCATTTCCAAGGCACCGTAAGCACATGGTATACACTAAGCTACTCACTAAACAACACATGATGGTCTAACTGTATTGTCTCGCCCCGCTGAGCACGTAAACTGGGGAAATGTGGGTAATAAATATTGTTGCTAAGTGTCTCGATTTTTAGATGTCCTAAGTGGGTCTTACCGTAACTACTGCAATACATTTTTTGTTGTACCCAAATGAGATATTTTCTGAGATGTTTTTCAGTTTTCACTGTCATATATACAAATAGTGTTAATTAATTATCAAACCTTTTGTAAATTATAATAAAAATGTAACTAACATTATCTTTGGTATTGAACTGTTATTTTTACATTTTTGTAAAATTACTCCACTAAATTTAATATTTAAATTCGTCGATCCGGCCGGATTCGAACCGACGTCTCCTAGCAAACCGTGGCAGACGCTATGCCAACTACGCCAGGGCACGAACCAGCGGATCTCATGAATTTTTCCAAGTGCTTATTGTCGGATCTTTGTATTTGGTTTTCACCGGCTTTTTTAGCCCTAACGACATCAATGAGAAATCTATGAAAGTATTTCGTCACCCAGTTAGGTAACTTTACAGCTACCTGTCTTGGCTAGAGATGTTGCTATTAACATTATCTTACTAACTTTTTTCTGATACCAAGTGACTAATGGAGTAATAAGCGACATGCCTGTCCATAGCAGTTGCGATGCCACTCAGAGGTTTTAATCGCAAAAATTTGAGGGGCACTGCCCCACCCTGAGACATGAGTTGACAAGTCCCATGTGGCTGTAATTTCACCATCATCCTTACCCTACAAAAAGTTACAGCGGTATATAGTGTCAAGCTGAACGTGCTCTGAATTATACCAGTATTTTTGGGAAGTTATTCGATCATGGACATCCTGTGTATAGATTAGCCTTGCAGTTATTTACCTCGCGAAATATCTAAAAATAGAACGCCAATAGAAATAACCTAACTACAAGTTCGCGTGTCGAATAACACTAACAAATGAATTAACGAAAGTTAATTCAACCGGCACATTTCACTTTTATTCTGGAAACAGGTTTCCGATGTTTTTAAAATAATTATCGTGTTAGTTTATTAGGAAAACATTGGTTTTTAATGAAGTAAGGAAGAGGTTTGTTGTATTTGATTTAACTTCGCACGTTACTGTTGTGCGTCCGTGATAATATTGGCGCGAACAAGTGACGTAGTAATTAGTGTACATACGCCCAAAACTTGGGCGCTTTCCGATTTCTTCTGATCAGATCTGACGACCTCAGTGGTCTAACTATTTATAGTTTAAGCGGTTGCGGTAGTGGATGCGGAAGTCCCGGGTTCGATTCCCGGTAGAACCAACTTGGGAAATTAACTTTTCTAAATTGGTTCTGGTTTGAGTGTTCTGGGAAGTGCCCCAGATTGAATACCATTGCTGTGGTACTTATAGTACAGGCAATTCCCTAGTTTGAGACTTAACATTAGATATCACTGTTTTGAGATGGTGACTAACTTTAGTGAGAACAATTCTAGTTTCACTAAGTCGAGACATATATATCATCACCTCTAGTCCTAAAGATTAAACTCTAGTCAAAGACATCAAATTGTAATCATAGAGATCGATTCTAGTTCTAGATATCAACTCTACGTCATAGAGAACACTCTTTTATAAAGTGATTGTTCTGTTACAACTGCTCTGTTACAAAATGCTAATCTTGGAGCGGAGAAGTGATTAGTTTACAAATGTTGCGTGAAATGGTTTCCAATGTCTTTTGATCAGATGTCACTATTTTGTTATAAAGGTTAACTGTACTCGTAAAGGTGAACTCTAGCGGGGACAACTTTAGTTACACAGAGACATAGTCATTACCTCTAGTCTTAAAGATGAATTCACATTCAAATGCTGTAAAAATAAAATGCACCAATTTTATGACGTAGGAGGAATTGATACCGACTACGTCATAGAGAACAACTTACACAATGCTAGTTCTATTACAAATACTATAAAATGATAAGCTTGGAGCGAGATTACCTCTAGTGGGGACAACTTTAGTCACGCAAAGTCGAGAAGTCTAGACATGGTCATTACCTCAAATCTATGGATAGACTCTAGTCCATGTATCAATTGTAGTCATCTCTAATCATATAGATCAAGTTTAATTCTAGTTCTACATATCGACTCTACTTCATGGAGAACAACTCTATTACAAAATGGCGAAATATGATTGGAATAAATGAAAATGCTATGTCACATTTTCGGTAGGTGCGGCGGTAGGTTAATAAACTTATGGGCGTGACAGTAAATAGTGAAGGCTTCTATGAAAGGTCAAAGAAGCCTGAATTAGATCCCAGTATGATACAAGGGAAAAAAGCACTGCAGCGAAAAACGCAGTTGAACTGATTAAAATATAACGTAATACAAGACACCACTACGCACACAGGTTGACGATTTCGATGTCCTAGTAATCGGCACGACTTTATCCGTATGAACGTGGGTTTTCAGGTTACATAAAAACTAACTTAATTACGATAAGACATGTACGAAAAATTCTAAATTGCATTCTTATACAATAATGAATAAGTAAATTGCAAAATAAAGTTTTTTTTTCAATACTTCTCAATATATGATTCATAGTGTTTTTTGTTATGATAATTGCAGAAAAATTCTTCACTCATTTTGTACATTAATGCAGGTTACAAATATTTCAAATTTCTCTTTAGATAGTATATATTTCTTTGTAACCGACTTCAAACAAAAGGAGGAGGTTCTAAATTCGAGTTTTCTTTGTTTAATGTATGTTACGCGATAACTCCGGCCTTGTGAACCGATTTTGTTGATTCTTTTTTGTTGGAAAGACGGTACCTCAGTATTGGACCCATTGAAATTTTAAGAAAATATTCCACCTTTAGGGGTGGCAAACTTGGGGATGAATCCGGTTTCGCGCAATTTCCGGAAACCGATTTCAATGAAACTTGGCAAATAGATGTAATTCCACGAACTTTTGAGGCCGGTTTTTTTTAAAACTTGTGTGAATGAATTGTTTTTTTTTATGTAGTTATATCATGCACACTCATATAGTAGATTATATTATTATGAATTATATAACCTGACGAGCAATACTATAGTCAATATGTTTAGGTACTTAAGTAAATGTAAACAATCTTGATACATCTTTCTATTGAAACGTATACTTTACAAATCCATAGGTATAAAATAAGGCATGCAATTTCATATGAAGCTAAGTATTTGTATTTCAAGGTAAGTAAAAATCATTTTATAAATATATATTTCATTAAATAGACATCTCAAGATTGTTTACATTTCGTTAAGTACAAATGGACTATACGATTTTACCATCGCATTATTTTGAATGGAGTACCCTAGGGCATCAGCGATTGCAAACAAAATAAATGCTGTCAAATTTCGTCGTACCGCGTGTCGTAATCGTGTAACACCCGCTTGAACCACTTAAGTTTGAAGCTCAACAATTGTTACATCATCTGTGCGATAAGGCGGGCGTGTCTACAAAATTGTCAAACAAAAGTCGATCTTAGGGACAATAAACTTACTTGATGATGCCATCCTCGATGTATACGTCAGCGTCTTCCATTCCGTCATCGTTGACGACTCGTCCATTTTTTATGAGCAGTCGGTTTTGAGAACTCTGCAACAAATAAATACCATATTATACATGGATGCGAGCTGGGGATGCACGATTTTTTTCCTTTGAATCGATTTTCTGGATCATAATGGATCGCATGCTTCTGAATCGATCCACAGAACGGATCATATTCTCTTGAATGGATCTCATAAAAATCGTCTCATTATTATCGAGTTCTTAGGTGTTCGCGATTGTTACATATAGGAGGTGAAACTATTTTTCCGGATTAAAATCGCGTATATTTGTTTTTTCAAACAAACCAACGTTTCAGGCGCTTTACATGTCCCATGGTCACGGTTGACTGAGGTGGTACAGTCATCAACCAGTTATGTCTAATAAAGTTATTAATTAAATACTTTATTTTTAATTTCACAAAGAAACATTCCATTCCAGCGTCTATGTACGCTGCATTATGTTTTACAAATTATTTTATTTTAATAATATAAATTTTTATTAAGGTAAATTTAATAATAATTAATCATGGAAATTAGAATAAATTAAAACACACGTTTTAATATTAATTAATTATTATAAAGAAAATTATATTTTTGACAGCCCTTTCGGCGGTACAGAAGTAGCAACAATTACCAATTGTTGTAGACTTATTGTACTTATTTATTGCCAAACTACTTTTCCTGTAGAACAATATAAAATAGGATTAGCCTTACGATTCAGTAGCGGTTCAGAAAGAGACTTCTAAATACAATCTAGATGATTCCATTTGCCTTAATGACGAATCGATTTTCTCAAAAATCGAATTTAAATTAATCGATACACAAAATCACTTGAATCGATCGTCATAAAAATCGAGTCGTAATGTGCGTCCCTAATGCAAACAACGCCGGGCCAGCGTTTATGTCCAGCAGTGGACATCTGTCGGCAGAAATGATAATGATATGATTAAATAGTTTAGTTAGTACAAAATTTGTAGTCTATATTTATTTTTTGCTTTTGGTCTGATTTGTCTTATTTTATGTTGTTTTTTTTATTGTATTCTTTATTTTGTTTATTGTCTGTGTTATCAATTTTTGTTTTGATTTTTGTATCTGTGTTGTGACGTTTCAATAAATGTCTATTCTATTCTAAATGTGTATTGACACAAATCGCACCCTTGGTGTAAAAAGATCATATCTACAAAATCACAACTTTTCAGAACAGAGGTTTAAGAATTTTACGAACGAAATTAGTCGAAACTTTTTTATCCATAAATAAGGATAGTTATAAAACTTCACATAAACATAATTTGCTTCATGTACTTGGTATTATTTTTATGCCTTTCATGTGATAGAAGCATTTTAAACATGTGGTTCAATTATATACCAAGAGCACTTTATATTTTATATATTATTGCTTTATATGTATATATAAAATTAAAAAGACATTTCCGATTTTTTTTTATAATAACGCACACACTTATAGCCCCGAACTAGGGAAACCCTGTATTGCGGGTGCTATAAACACGCACATAGGCAACCACAAATTACAACCAAACTCACGAGAGAAATAAATGTAGGTCATACAAATATTTCGTATGGTAGACCGTTTCGCGTTACCACGCGAAACGGTCTACCATATCGGTCTACCGACCAGCATGGTAACTGTTCGGCCACGGAGGCAGTTAAAAGTTGTCTACATTTAACTCATCTAGTTAAAGATGTCCTGTGGCCTGAAGAACTAAAAAAATGACAATACATTTTTTACGCGATTGCTACAGATTTGATTAACATTGTCAGGTTCAGATTACGATGCTGGCAATGTACACATTTGAACTTGTCAACATCGACTGCAATCACGCTTTGTAATTTCCGCTAGATTTTAAGTTAGGTATATAAAAAAGTGATTACGTTCAAATCGCTATGTAAAACTATTTTTCTAAAGTACACCACCCCGTTGCGAAAGTGGAATACATTATTATTTTCACAATTTTATTCCACATTGACTTATTTCTAAAACGAGGCAAAAATTTTTATTATCATAATAATGTTTGGAAACGGTATTAGGAGGATGGAGAAAGTGTGAAAAAAAGGCGTGGAACAATGCGATATGTTTTATGACGAAAAATCTATTATTTATGATAGAAGATAAAAAATCTCATTCGCTAGTGTTCATTGTTCTGAATAGTAACGTTAAGAAAATTAAAAAAAAACAATTATAGTAAGTAGGTAGTACAATCAATAACGTACTCAGCTTAGACTTTGGTTTTTAGAAAGTACATAAAAACCTGCATAATAGTGGCATTGTTTTTTTAAATACTAAAAAAAATATAAAATAGTAAATGAAACTACTTTTCTCGGACCAAAATCGTTTAATAACTTGTTTTCTCAACAAACCAAGGTTTCGAGAACTTTACAGGTCCCAAGGTCACGGCTCACAGTCAGTAAAGGGTTCGAAAAGTTGGTTTGCTTAAATAAAAAAGAAATATACGCGATTCCTATTTGAAAAAATAGTTTCATTTCCTTTATGTAATTGCGAAAACCTAAGAACTCAATGAGATTCTAGATGTACATTACATTTTAAATATACATAGAACCAGGAAACAACTCAATTGCATCGTATATCGCGTACAGAACATTGCCTATGATTTCTGCACTAGGCAAACCCAGTCTCGCAGGTAATCAATATATTCTTGTTGGTGATAAAAAGAGCGCTAGGAGGAATTTAAAACAGAGGTGTAAGTACAGCTGAGCGCATTGTCTACTATGCAACAATCTTTGACAAATAAATTATTGCACATCCACCGTCTTGAAGCGTTTATGCCGAGACAGAGAAATTCATCAACATCCTTTCTCTAGATATCAACATGTTGTGTTTAAATTTTCCAGAAATACTACAGACTGTGTATTACTACATACTACATGTCCATATTTGTTACATTTAGCCGATTTGACAGAATTTCCTTGTTTTCTGTTTTATTACTACACATGGAATTCTATACAGTAACAAAAAAGTACAAAATATGTGCGACCATTTTAGTATAAGAAACCAAATTATTGTTTCACAAATTCGAAATATTTTCTAGCCAATTTTTTTGTTATGTAAATCACGAGCGGCAATTGAAATATGGTCACCCTGTTTTTAGCCAACAATGGCCAAGCTGGTCCAAAGCATGTTGTTGAATTCCAGAAGTTTTATAATCTACGCTTCTAAACGAGGATAAACAAAAATAATGTGCCAGACGGAGACACCAATTACCTGGTCTCAAGCTAGGAAATTCCCTGCACCATGAGTACCAGAGCAATGAAATTCACTCCGGGGTCACTGTTCGGAACACTCTCACCAGAACCAATTTAGAAAAGTTAATTTCTTAAATTGGTCTTACCGGGAATCGAACCCGGAACCTCCTCATCCAGCGCCCATAGTGCACGTCATTGGGCCATCGAGGTCGTCAAAATAAATATCAATAAATATCGTCAAGATAAAGTCATATAGGTGGAAATATAAAACAACAGTTTGGTCTCTTCGAACAATTGTTGTGGTAGTTAAAGTTACAGTACAGTTGCATTCGTAACGAATAGCTAAATGCGTTCTGGGCCTAGTCCAAGTTCATTTAACGGATGTCACGTACAAACTACTTTAGATTTAACTGTATGCCCAGAATATCCTCTGTCCACAGATTTTGTTTTGTCACATTCTTGTTCGAACAAAACCAAAGAACACTTGTTATTCTAAGGGTGAAATATTACTTTGGATAAAAATACACGCACTACATATTAGGAAAGTGTGAAAATAATATCTTATACAAAGTGACTTCCTGATATTTCCTGATGGTTTGAATTCAAAATTAGAACTCACTTTAATATTAATCCCAGAAACGGTATTGAGCGCCACATCAACTGTCATTTTTCAAATAAAGAACGTAATTTGTAAGTCGAACGCTCGATTAACTCTAAATTCGAAAATTTTGCTGTACAATTTTTCTTTCTTCAATGTCGACAAGGCGACTGCCGCGCCGTCCGCGGAACACTGGCTGAAACTGAAAATGTGATGCCGAAAATAGAATGGATGTCCCCCTCACTTTTACCCGAGTATGGGTTTTCACGCACAGTAGAAAGTAGATAAAAGATCGACGCACGATAAAGAAGGAATTTAATCGTTTGAAATTTTTAGAAGCCTTTGCTCAATTGTAAATATTTTCAGTTCATTGTTGATTCGGTCTCTTATCGCGATTTATTATCTTTAAATAATTTAGATTTCACCAATTTAGTTCAGTAGAATAACTATGTTTTATACAATTTACTGGTAGATTATTTTACCTTAAACAAACTAGTACCCGTTAACTATTCAAGATTTTATAATTCGTATGGTACGCTAACGAATTGCATGCCAGTTTACAGGCAGTTGTAAACATTAACCTATAATTACGTCCATCTAAAAATATCATAAAAACAAAAACAACGCTTGCTAGCATAAAAATAATTTCCCATCGTCATTAAGAGCTAGAAAAACCAGATCGAGAGAAAAGCGCGCGAAAGATATGTTGAATAGACTTTCTCAGTCGATAAAACAGTATCGTGTTATCGACGTGACCTGTCAATTGAGATACGAAATGCTTTTTTTAAACGATCGCAATTGCAAATGCAATTTCCGCAAAAAGTGTAATCATAATAGCTGTGTGAAGTCATTTACCACGATAAAAACTATATAAGAACGGTAATTGTTGCCATAATACTTTAAACGTTGACATGTTGCTGCAAGCCTCGACATAGTGTACGCGCAATTTCACATTTACAATAAATTCATCTCTATGCTTCTTTAAATAAGACGGTTTAAAATTGGAACTGTAAATATTTAATAACGCAAAACATATCCCGAACACTTTATGGGGACTAAAATCACGTAAAATATTTTTTTAAGAAAGCGTGCGAATATCTGAGGTCCATAATATTCACACATATTAAGTTACTTTGAGCATATACGTACACATAAGTATCTTTCACATATATTAAGTTACTTTGATCGAGTTCATAAATCTAAGTATCTAAATCTTTCTGATAAAAAAAATCCAGCAATGAACTAAGTAACACTTTAGTAATTCTAAGTGGGTACCTGCGAATACTAAATTAGAAATTTAAAAAAAAACCAAAACTCAATATTTATGTCAATGCATTCGGGAGCCATGATGTGTGGCATCACAAATACGCACAGTTAAGGAAACAAACAAACAGTTAAGGAAGTCAAAATAGACAGGCCCCACTTTTTTCTTCGGGTGTTAAAAAAACAAAAATCGATGTAAGTTGGCGACTGGCGTGACTTGGAGGTAATCAAGGTAAGCCACTCAAGTATTTAAGTATCGCATGCATTTGCCTTAGTCCTTTTTCTTTTTGTTGGCAATTATTAGTTATGGCAAGAAAATGGAACGAGGGTCAAAGCCCAGAGGTACTTATGGCATAGCCCTCACTCTTCAACCGCCAATAATAGAGGTTGTCAGTTAGCTCTTTGAATGTCTTCTTGTCCAGAGCAAATGCAAACAGCTGTATCATTGTAGCGCCAGGACAGACACAAATGCCATAAACGTCAATTCTCTGATGTTCTGGAGCGACATCTGGCGTCTTCCGTATTTGCGTATCATTATGGTCTGCAATAAAAGATAATGGCTATTGCTTTATATATGGCTATGACAGGAACATGACATTTCTCCGTTTCATGGTCGAGATATATCTTAAATTTTATTGATGCAAAACGCAAACCAATAGATCCACCAATATATGATTCCTTAATCGGACATGGGACTTACAGGAACAATATTCTTAAGTACCTATCATATGTCAGATATTGGCGTTCGATACCCTTCCATTCGGAAAAACAGTCAGACAGCTTATTTGCTAATTTGCGGTATAGTGATAAGTTCATAGAACTCCCGTAAGTAAACGACATCTTCCAGCCCCTATAGCATGGCTACGCATGATAGTGGCAACGCGCGCGATAAAATTGAAATAAGCGCGCGCTATTGGTTATCTAAATTAGATCTGATTGAGACAGCCAATAGCGCGCGCTTATTCCAATTTTATCGCGTCTAACATGCGTAGCCATACTACGGGGGCAGGTTTGGCAATCTAAGCAAATGTATATCATAGCATAGCACATAGAAAAATTCATAAGGTCCGTTGGTTCATTCCGTGGCTTAGTGTCTGGTACGGTTTGCTAGGAGAGGTCGGTTGGAATCCGGACGGATTGAAGGTATCTTTTGTAAGTGTTCGACCTTTGTATTAATAATTATAACAAACTAGTAGAGTAATTTCATAAAAAATAAATTCAATTCAATAAAAAAATAATTAATTACAGGTAATAGCGATATTTCTAGCCAGGGCTGGTAGTTGTAAAGATATATACTCGGGAAATCCTGTGTCATACATAAGCAACCACAAATTACACCCAACTCACGAGATAAATAAATAGAGAGAAAGATGGCGCTACGGCTAAAAAGTCGTTGAAAACTAAATACAAGGACCCGATAAGAAGCACATAGAAAAATCCGTGAGTTCCGCTGGTTCGTCCCGTGGCTTAGTTGGCATAGCGTGCCAGACACGGTTTGCCAGGAGACGTCGGTTCGAATACGGCCGGATCGAAGGAATTTTTTCTAAGTGTCCTTTGTAATAATAATTATAACAAACTAGTGGAGTAATTTCACAAAAAATAAATGAATATCAAGACAATAAAAAAAAAAAAAAAATTCAAATGTATATCCTCAAAAAAAATATATAGTGAAGCCCTACCTCATCGGTTTGGACATGGTGGAATATGGCCTTATTCCTTCGCTGTATGGTATAAAACTGGCTGATTTTCTTAACTCGACGTAGTAGCTCGTATTTTGCGTGACGTACGTAGGCGCAGAGTTGAAAGACGGCGACCTCGGTGCTTTCGTGAGTTTACTTATAGTTTTCTTGCCGATTCTTCAATTTAAGGTTTTTGACCTAAGATTTTGTGGCTTAACTTTGTGATTCATCGACGTGTTTTAAAGAACAATCGTACCATTGTTATCGAATGATCATCAACTTTAAAGTTGTGATAGTCATAGCTCTTGCTTTTTTTTAATTTCATATCAAGTAAATTTATGAAAGGCGTGTCCAAACAACTATCGAGATTTTTAAAATTTCATCATATTAATAATATTATATTCGAAAAAAAAATATGTTTACGGAGAGTAAAGACGCAGTAAGACACAAAGATCTGAGGGGCACTACCGCTGCGCCCATCAATCACCCTGAGACATAAGTTGACAAGTCCCATGTATTTGTAATTTCACCAGCACCATTACCCTTCAAAACTGGGACATAGTGATGCTGACATTACTGCTTGGCGGCAGAAATATGTAAGACATAGGGCAGTACTTATCTGGACGATCTCTTTCACAAGGCTACTTTACTGCTACCAAAATACTTTAATACAATTACATGACTCAAGCCCAAGCACGTATGCCTTCAGTTTTTATGAAAAACTTTTCTAGATTCCCTTAAGGTTATTTGAGAATATATAGCGCTAAATTTGAATGCTATATTTTCATTATTATGTACCTTAGACTTTAGGATAAGCTCATATTAATACTGTAATATATAAAATCAATAGAACTACATTTTATGCAAGTACATAAGTAAGCTGCAGTATTGTAAATAATTTCTTTTTTCAGTCGAGTTGATTCACATGTTGTCTCCCACGCAGGTGCCACTTTCTAAGAATTTCCAATGAGAATGTTATTGTAAGTACTACCATTCTATTACAGTCTTTTTTATTACAAAAGTTCTTGTGCTCGTGCGTTTTGTTTACATACATATGTACTGCGCAAATTAGCACCGTAGAATTACATTCTTGACTTTTCGTGTGTGATAAACGTATCTTGCAAAATCATGACACGTTTACCAGTATTATAAAAACCAGAAAAATCTCGTTACCGCAGAGAAAGATACACAATCCTACAAAATACTGTGTCACAGTTACGTCATTGTTGGTCCAGAAAAGTTAAAAAATATCTGTAAGACTAAGTATACGAGAATAGTTTTGCCTATTTTTGGCATAGATTAAAATGTATAAAAACATATTTTGCTTATAAGGATACATAAATCCATGGAATGATTCCTTCAGGCCTTTTCTGGTTATATGACGATAGATTGGCCCAACTGTTTGCAATAGGGGCGCTAAATGTGGATTTCTCGGTAAGATCAATTTGGATAATGAACATTTCTATATTGGTTTTGATTTGGGTGTGCCTAAGAGTGAATTTCGTCCTACTTACAATAAAAGGAATTCCATTGATTGCGACCAGGTAATCGGAGTCTTGCCAGGAACATTAAGAATATAGTTTTTATATTCTCAACCTGTTGGCTACATTTACGGACCGAAATCAAATAAATGCAAAAAAATTCAAATAATCATTATTTGACAGGTAAGCAAATTACACATGAAATCGTCATATTGATTAAACTCTACTGCTCATTCGTAAGGCAGATTCCCATGAGAAGAATGAGCACGAAACTCTTGGGGTTGCTCTTTGTGAATATACATTTGAATACATTTAGCATTGCAATATTTAATTTAAACATCTTAGATCGAGACTACCTGCAAGAAATATAGTGTGTGTGCATATGCAATATGATGTGTATGTATGTTGAGTGTATGTATGTTGAGGGTGTGTTGTAAAAGCTTACTTCGTCTTCTTCTCTGCATCAACTTTCAGACAATTCGGCTTTTATGAAAAATTACGGTTTTTTGTAAGGTAATGTAAATAGTTTCTTTAAGATCTTGTCATTTGAGGCTATGGAGACGATGATTGGGGATAACGCCTGTTATGGAAATGAACATTGGGGACGTTATACACTTATTTCTTGTCGCCAAATTCTAGTTACTTAAATTTTTAGTTACTGTTTTCTGTAAGTTACGTGTACAGGGAACTGCAATGTTTATCAGGTAAGTATATTTATTATTATTATTATTGGTGATCACTGTGATATTTTTACTTAATTATAGTAAATGATAAACGTGAACAAATATCTACTTACAATGACTTACAAAGAGAAACTGTTCGTTTCTTACTTATTCTTCTCAGGGGAATACCTTACAAGGCACACACTCATTGCCTCGCACTAGGCAGTTGCCACGGACACACATAGACAAACCACAAATTACACCCAAACTTACGAGAGAAATAAATGTAGGCCATACAAATGTTACACCCGGTCCGGGCATCGAACAAGGGACCTCTGCGTGACAGACCAGCATGGTAACCGTTCGGCCACAGAGGCAGTTAATAATATATTAATTAATAAGTTACAAAGGAGTAGTGTTCAATCATTTGGTCAGTGATGGCATTGACATAACAAGATTTTGATTGTTTTAAAAACAAACTACTTGTTAAGTTTTCGTACGAATGATAATCGCTTTATATGGCTTCACTAAAGTGTCAGGTTGTAAATAAATTAATACCATTTTCATGTTCCATTAACCACGTAGAGGCATTAGAGCTCCTTGTGAAAGAGTTCGTCTAGGGAAATGCTGCCACCATACCTATTACTGCTGCCAAGCAGTAATATAAACATTACTACGTTCTGGTTTTGAAGGGCATCTGGTGAAACTATTGGCTCATGGTACTTGTCAACTTTTTTTTTTTTTAATTTATTATTCAATTTACAATTAACACATATTATGTACATTTAGATTTTCCTTTGAAAAACCCTTTAACTTATATCTCAGGGTGACGGGTGCAGCAGCAGTGCCCCTCATATCTTTGCGATTTAAAGCTGTGAGTGGCACTGCAACTGTTATGGATAGGCGTGTAGCTCAGGCGTACGGTTTGTTCGTCCCGTCACTTGATATTACAAAAAAAACATCGATGATGGGGTTAATATCTTCAGTTCTCTAAAGTACGCAACTCTCTCACTGACCCACGCCAAACATGTTACGTTTAGTATTTAATTATTTTTTTTTTTTTAAATAACGCACACACTCAACATAGCCCCGCACTAGGGAAACCCTGTGTCGCGGGTGCCATGGACACACATATAGACAGCCACAAATTAACCCAAACTCACGAGAGAAATAAATGTAGGCCATACAAACATTTCTCCCAGCCCGGGAATCGAACCTGGGACCTCTGCGTGGCAGTCTGGCATGCTAACCGTTCGGCCACGGAGGCAGTTAATTTTAAGTTAAAATTAATTATTAATGTGTGACTTCCAGCTCAAGTGACAATCAAGAACTTTTTGTGATTAAAGCACCTTATAACTATCTGTTATGGGTAGACGTGTCGCTTACCACCAAGCGCGTGACTTGTTCGTTCCCTCACTTGATATTAAAAAAAAACCTTGTCATTTACGTTTGAAGCAAAGCAACTTGATAAAACCTACTCAAAGAAGATTCACAAAAGTCTCCGAAACAGGGAAAAGTCCCCAAGCCGCTATCCTTCCAGCGGACCCCATCCTGCTGAGCAGGGCGTATTGTGAGTGTGCGATTTTTGCGACTTTACGATGCAACAAATTGTATGTTCTTGTACCGAAGCAGCGTCTTTTACGAGTTGATGCAGAATTAAAATAAACGTTGCAGTAAACGACACGTCTTTAGAGTTCAAAATCGTCCAAATATAAACTTAACATTTGTTTAGACGTTGGCGCCAGTTCTGGTGTAGAAAGCAACAGGAAACGTTTGTTAACGTCAATTCGCAAAATACGCATATTATCAATGTTATTTGCAATCATTTCCATTCCAATCACATCGAGTTTAAATTGGATCGAGCAGTTTTGTACGTGTTAGTTTTCTTTCGTTGTAAAACATGTTTCAACTTTTATCGTGATTGCTTTTTAGACGTAGAAAGCCAAACGTATCTGAGTCAACTGAACGTCTTTACTTCTTAAGTATATTATAGAAATCACTTAAGATCGTCATCATTTAATAATATAAGTAATGTGCTATGCCACGCATAATCGATGTTGGGAAAAGGACTGCCAGGCTGAAATGGGACTCGGCTGCACACGTCTGCCGCATGTACCCATAGAGATGGGCTCACACAGCCACTTGGTGTGGGCCGGACGACGAGGCCGACCAAGAAGAAGATGGCGGGACGACTTGGACGCATATGTAAAGGACTGGTCTAACATTGCGTCAAACAGGGAACTGTGGAAGTCAAGAGGAGAGGCTTTTACCCAGCAGTGGAACACAGTAATCAAATTAAAAAAAAAGACATAAGTAATGTGCTAGATAATCACACCCATTAATGAAGCCAATGTTTATAACCATAATGAAGTTTATGTACAAATAAAATACGAGTCGCGTAGTCTCGGGAATTCCCGCCTTACCGCAGCTACCGCATTCTATCTAGTTTCTACGTAGTACAATTGACGTAAAGTTTATTATGCTGTGTACAATTTCGTGACTATTGAGCCTTGCCAGGGACCCATTTCTGCAATTTTTTTTAAAACCACAAGTCACTGTAATTCGATTGAGACTCTACTGAGATTTCGTTGCAATGGCAGTTGAGTCTCAGTGGTAGTGATGGCATATTCCGACTCATCCATAAAACAAAGATCTAAGTGCAAGACGACTTTCTCTCAGGACATAGTGCATTTCTTTCGTTCGTTTCTAATACACTATGCCACCGACATTAAATATATATTATACTTACTAGAAGACTATACAACAGACATGCCTTTGAAGAGCAGAATACCAAAAAAAATGCAATGGCAGTTGAATAGTAGCTCGATGGCTAACCACTGACCATCCACTGCTCTTAACTTTTAGCAGAATACCAAACGTACAAAAACCTGCCATTGATACTCTAGCGACACACAAATGAGATGATTGAAAAATAACAGACTTGGGGGCCCTGGTTCAAACGTGGCAATCCATTTTCTTGGAGTACAAGAGCAACGAAATCTATTTAGAAACGTTCGTTTACTTTAACCCTGTAGCTCGATTTTGTTGGGAATGAGATACCTACAAGTTGCCTGTTGGAACTAAATGCTTATTGTTTCTGGTGACGCCCGTCAAGAATTGAAGTATATGTCGCATAGTTTTGAAATATATTATTGATAACATATTTTTTCTGTTTGCATAAGTAAAAGCAGGTCTAAGTGGGAGTCTCGTATTGCCTATCCCCTTTTGTAAACATGTCAGAATGACTTTGTTTTATTAGAATCAAGTGATGGGACGAACAAGTGGTAATAGAATCGCTTGTTCATAACAGTTGCAGTACCGATGAGAGATTCAAATCGCAAAGGGGCACTGCCACTGCGCTTGTCACCCTGAGACATAAGTTGACAAGTCCCATTTTCACCAGCACCCTTACTTTTTTTGAATAAACTCTACAATTCGAGCAACCAACAAACTTATTACTATCATATTACGTTGTAATGACAACAGACAGCATAGCTGGAAGAAATCCAATGCAGATTATCCTGCGAAGGTCGTATCAAGGTTACGTAACCGCCATAAAAGGCCGTCAACGATTTCAATTCCATTGTAAACCTGCGCTTCAATACATACAATGACCTATTAGTACATAGGCCATTACGATGTATTGTATACTTGTATTAATCATATTACGTACATGTGCTGAGTATATGGAAGTTAAAATTAAAGTACAATCTAAACATAAGCTTAAAAAACTACAACGAAGTATTATATTTGTAGAGTCAAGAACACATCTCTGTTAATACATTGGAGCATTGTTACAGCAAGCAGCTTAGAGATGAACTTGAAAGTGGAATGGCAAGTTCTCGATTCTGTACTTTGCAGGCGTCCGAACTATTTACCTAAATCTATCATCGACATCATCATTATTTCAGCCGAAAGACGTCCACCGTTGGACATAGGTCGCTCCCAAAGATCGCCGCAACTGGTTTTGCGCCGCTTGCATCCAGCGGACTCCCGCAACCTCCACCAGGTCATCGGTCTACCTTGTGGGTGGTCTGCCCACGCTACGTCTTCCGGTACATAAATCTATGCAGAGTTGTTATTAATTACGCCGCGAAATAAAACAAAGCATTCAAATAATTGAAATAAAACCACTTTTAAAAAGGAAATTTAAATATTCCTTCTTTATTCCGTTCTTAACTTTTTCCTGCAATCGACAAAACAGCTGATGCCGAGGGTTGTATGAAAACATATTTTATTCAATTTAGTTATTGTAGAGGAAACACCGTGTTCGGAGCTTTCCTGTTGAAAGAAGATTTTACTATCTTCATAAATAGTTCAATCGTTACGACCCACAAGATATTTACTACCGAACATAGACCAATGAGGCAACTCGTGTTATGAATTTTAAAGGTTTTCCAAAGATCCGCAATGCAGAAAGCCTTGTCGTTTTGACAATATTATTCTGCAATGAGCTGTATAAACTTCTGCAGTGAGCTGGTCATATTAGGAAAGTGTCAGTTTTACTTTGTAATTTAACAGTAGAAAGAAGATTGAGCTGCATGGCCCCAACGTCATTACAAGCCACGTTTGGTACGAGCAGCCATCGAGATCACAAAGGACCAAACGTTTAACCGAGAAGATGGATTTAAATTATTAGTGCGTGGAATCCGGTTCTCAGGTAGTGCTTACAAGAATTAAAACAAAAATAGTTTGACTTCAGTTTCGCGTCTGAATAAATACAGTGTCGGAAAAAAGTGACAATGGTAACGGCACATACGTAATCGTGACGAGGGCAGTCGTCGACAGTGATAGAGGGTTGACAGATATGTTTGTTCTTAAAGCTGTCATCTGCCACCCTGCCAGTCAACCAGTGACCATGCAGCGTGTAACCTTTCCGAAATATCGGGAAAATAAAGAGAAATCATAACGTACTAAAAACCTGTAATTAGTGCTAATCGTTTAGTTAGAAGAAACCCGAGGTAGGCACTAGCCCTTCCGGGGTGTTAAGTTGCGGCTTTAATTCGATCGCCAAACGGCCTGGCTCCACAGGAGAAGCTTACGATATCATCAGAGTTTTAGAATCAGCAGAACTCCTTTTGAAAGAGTTCGTCCAGGAAAGCACTGCCACCTTACCTATTTCTTACGCCAAGCGGTAAAGTGAGCATTCTGAGAGAGAGAGCGTTCTGATTTTGAAAAGTAAGGGTGCTCGTGAAATTACAGACGCATGACACTTGTCAACTTATGTTCCACGGTGACGGGCGCGGTGGCAATGCCCGTCAGATCTTTGCGATTTGCGAAAGCTCTACAAGTGCCAGACAGGCGTGTCGCTTACCACCAGGCGCACCATTTGTTCGTCCCGTCACTTGGTATCATAAAAATAGTTATCAGCCGTACGAGATTTTTTCAGTAGCAGTAGAGCTCTTTATGAAATAGTTCCTCTAGTACTGCCAGTCGGCAGTACTGGCAAGCAGTAGTGTGAGGTTTATTGTATTCCGATTTGAAGGGTAAGAGTGTACTGGTGAAATTAGTCACACGGGACTTATCATTTTATGTCTCAGACTGACGGACACAGTGGCAGTGCCCTTCAGAGATATTTACGATTTAAAGCTCTGAGTGGCACTAAACACGTAGACACCTGACGCGACTTATTTTTTACTAGATATCGTAAAAAATGTACATGTCATTTACGATGTACGAGGTCAAATGTATTCTTGTATGCAAAATTATGAAAACTTGCTGTGGAATACTGACGCGGTGCACTAAAACGCAGTCAATATAGTGTTGCTGTGGTTTTAAACTGAACAACAAGATAATGAGTCCAATGACGTCGGTGGTGCTAATATTAGTAAATTAGATTCAACTCATATAGGTATAACATAAAGCAAATACAATGACATTTTGTAACAAAAAGTAGAATGTATGTGAATTTTCTATGTGGTAAGCAAAATTATATACAAGTTGGGTACGAAAATTTTTGTCGCCTGGTAACACTGTATGCCGTTACGGTAGCGGATTATTTCAGAAGCAGTAGAGCTCCTGGTGAAGGAGTTCGTCCAGTACTGCCACCTTACCAATTTTTGTATTTTTTTATTTGTAGAGTAGACACATAAATTTCAGGCACGTATGTGTAAAATTAAAACACTAGTGCAACCCAAGAACCCAAGGTTAATAACAAATTACTCACAAACTGCAACAGATATTTACAAATAAATATAAGCTTCTAAATTCATATGAATAGTGGTCCTTTTCATCAACATTATTTTCGTAACATTTATTACACATTATTTATTAAGCAAGCGTAATGTGCGCATTACTGCGTTCCGGTTTTAAAAGGTAAAGGTGCTGGTGAAATCCCAGGCACATGGGACTTCATCGATGGGGTCTCATGGTGACGGGCGCACTGGCAGTGCCCCGGCAGATCAGATCTTTGGGTTTAAACCCCAAACTGGGCAAGCATGTCGCTTACCATCTAACGCACGATGGTATCATATAATAAAATAGTTTTTTCATGTAAATTTGCTTATGAATAAATGCCATGTCATTATTATTAAGAAAAATAATAATGTACTTTAAAAACAACGTAAACATTCTTATCGTGCCCTCTTAAGACCTCTGATGTTTAATAACTACCGTGAGTTACATACGAGTTATTGCAAACGTGTCAATTTTATTTATTACTGTGAATTTTAATTATTACTCTCAATTCATTGTTCTTTTGAATTTTATATCTCTCACACTAAACATGGAATAATAAACAATTGTTTTAATTTAATACAAAGATCGAACACATAAATTTTCATTCGACCCGACCGGATTCAAACCAGCGTCTTCAGCATACTAGGCCGACGCTCTTCCAACTAAGCTACGGAATAAACCAGCAGACTCAAAGAATTTTTGAATTCGTAGAATTTTATTCTAATCTTTTCAATTTCTTTCTGGGTCTGCCGAGATGGTGCATTGATTTAGACATATTTGCCAAAGCGATCACAAATAGTTTTAATGCAATAACGCGAAAATGGTAATAACGGTGCTATGGACACACACATAGACAACCACAAATTACACCTAACCTCACGACAAAAATAAATGTAGGCCATATACATATTTCTCCCGGCCTGGGAATCGAACAAAGGGCCTCTACGTGGCAATCTGGCATGGTAACTGTCCGGCCACCGATGCAGTTGCTTATATACTATTGCTTATGACTTGTTTCATAAGATATCACAACTTAGATATCCTGAAAATAGTTGCAGACAGATTTGACTGTCCTATCCTACTGTACCGGGTTCTGCAAACTAAACCTGTGTTTGTATATATTTAGAGCAGTAGAGCTAGCTCATTGTTAAAGAGTTCGTCCAAGTAAGTACCGCCGCCTTACCTAGTTCTGCCGCCAAGCAGTAATGTCAGCATTACTGTGTTCCGGTTTTGAAGAGTAAGGGTGCTGATGAAATTACAGGCACTTGGGACTTGTCAACTTATATCTCAGGGTGATGGGCGCAGTGGCAGTGCCCCTCAGATCTTTGCGATTTAAAGCTCTGAGTGGCACTGCAACTGCTATGGACAGGCGTGTAGCGTACCATCAGGCGCACGACTTGTCCGTCCCGTAACTCCATATTATAAAAAAATATTGAACAAATATTTTATAAGGGCGCTCCCTCACACAGAGCATTCGCTTGTAATGTAACAGTTTAAATTCGAGTATTATATCAGTGACTGAGAAGAACCGAGCGTAAAAGTATGCAACTTGTAATATATGTTACAAATTGATAAATTGTATCAATTTGTAACATAACAGTTGTGTTATATCACCTGTAATTTATAACATCAATGCGCACCACTTGTAAATGACTGTGTTGCGGCGCAGGCTCAGTGACCTAGGTAGCGAACGCGCCTGTATGTGATATAGTTTTTGCTTTCGATTAAATAAAATAAAAATTTCGTTAAATTTAAAAATGGACTCGATGTACATGAATGTATGAATATGTTTGCGTGGCGTCTAAGTGAAAATATTACTAACAATTTATAAGTATATGAGTCTGAAATATAGAAATTCTATTCTATAATTTATAATGAATTTATAAATAGGTATATGATAATAGGTATATGAGTCTATTTGTCTATTTGTCTATGAGTCTATTTATAATAGGTATATGAGTCTGAAATATAGAAATTCTATTCTATAATTTATAATGAATTTAGTATTTTTAACGCAATGTTTTTTTTACTATGACAGGTGTCATGTGAGTACGCTTAAGGTATTTTGCGTAATCCTAAAAAATAACTATAGGACTAAAATTCAACGACATTCAACACATAATTTTCTCTTCTTCATAAATTTGTCTATTTTCTTTTTATTATTCAATAGAGAAAGGTGAAATTAACTATCAAATAAAATAGTATACTTAAAAGCATAGAGAAAACACATAAAGCACGAAAAGATCGTTTACCTTTCACAAATAACATGTGCACATAGTTAAATCGTAAAAATATTTACAGCAGTCGCATGAAAGTGAGCGAAAGTAAGTATAAATTATTTACGAAGAAACACGACCTTCAAATGGGCAAGTAAAAGCTGGTCCTGTAAGGTAGCATTTATTAGTACCATATATTGACGTGTCGTATAGGGATGTTACGGATGCAAAAATTTTGACATCCGCGGATGCAGATGCGGATGCGGATTATTAGAAGTTCACATCCGCGGATGCGGATCTGATGCGGATGCGGATTTGATGCGGATGCAGATGCGGATTGTGGGATTTTAAAAGGATAATTATACAGGGTGTAACAGCAAGGTGTAGTCATATTTGAAGGTCGGATTCAGTTAATGGTATGAAACTATTTAGCAAAGTTGTTTTAGTACAAACTACGTTATTTATGGAAATTTCGCCATGAACAGTTTCGATCAGCTGATGTCATTTAACGAAAATAAATAGTCACATCACATCTCTATTGAGTATCATAATACAACCAAATTACGTAACTTGAAAAAATTGTGAAATTCAGGCATGTTATTGTAAATGATAAAGTACTTAATGCCATATTCTTATTACTATGTTATAATTTACTAAATTTATTATTATTTTATTCATGTAATATGCGTGTGAACATTTAATGAAAAATAAATATTATCGATTACTTTGCCAAAATACACTAGTTCATAATAAAACTATTATTTAAAACTTAGTACATAATAACGTAATATGGTTTCGTTAACTTCATATCTTCAAACATACAAAATACACAAATTTCCATTTAATATCCATTAATAAAACTAATGTCCTCTAAAAAACACATATTTAAAGTTATCTCTGTTTCTTTTTACCATACGCATTCATCTATTGTATTTTAATGAATGAAATTTGTCTCTTTCTATCCGTCGGTACTGTTCTAACGCATGGCGGCGTCGGTATGTTTCTTCTAACGCATGACGCAATATGACGCAATTATCCGACTAATACTTCGCACCCTTACAATGAAAGCGACCCAAATCAAAAAATTAAAAAATGAGTTTATACCGTAAAACCATCTTAAAAAAATATTTTGTTACATTAGTCACACTGTGGTGAAGATGAAATTGTGCAATTAAAGCTCGAATAGCACTGATTCATAAAGGTCCCTTTCATTTTGTTCTTTCAGTTTAAAAATTCTACTCCCGCGTCGAAATATTAACGCCGCATTTATTGTTGAATCTGCATTTGCAAAGACAACACGCTGCCACTGACGGATTAGCATTTGAGCCATTTTCGTTCCCAAAATCATATTCAAAAATCACTAGTAGCAGTAGAGCTCCTTGTGAGTTCGTCCAGGGTAGTACTGCCACATTACCGTGTTACAGTTTTGAAGGGTAAGGGTGCTGGTGAAATTACAGGCACATGGGACTTGTCAACTATGTCTCAGAGAGATGGACGCCGTAGCAGTAGCCTTCGAGCGGCAGTGCTACTGTTATGGACAGGCGTGACGCTTTCCACCGGGTACACGACTTGTTCGACCCGTCGCTTAATATTTAAAAAAAAAAAAAATTTTTTAGTAACTTACTTTTTAAAGGGACTTACTTTTTTGTTTCGTGGACTTTCTTCTTTTTTAATTGTGAAACAGGGACCACAAAACAATATCAAGGGTTATGACATCTTGCTTAGCTGATGAACATTAAAAAGACTTAATTCTTAATACGTTAAATGATAACAAAAAATCGTTAAAAAAAAGACCTATTGGCGACTAGTTTTTGTAAATTATGTTTTTAAATTGTTGAACATTAAAATGATCAGAAACAATTTTCAGTTGTAAAGTTCCATTTTTCCTCATTATTTTCAAAGACTAATAAGGCCATCACCTTTAGTACTTCAAGAGTAGGTAATAAATAAAATAATATGAAAATATGAAAAAACTTGAAATCTTATTTTCTTTTTTATTCCCAAAAAGTTGAAATTTTGTATTGGGACACTTTCATCGTAAAGGTGCAACCTGAAGGTCGGTAAACGTCAAGAAATTAGTTTTGATCGTTGACCACGAATTAATTATTGTAATTTTAATTTAATTTAATTTTTTTTTTATGATTGATTTAGTGTCTGTTTAAGTATATCTAAATGTTTTAAAATGAATGTTGAGCACAGTAATAATTGGGCACAGATATGCCTGTTGTATTAATTTTTAAGTGTTTTTATTTTCCTCACTTTCTGTATCTGATGTCTGTACAATTGTCATAAATAAAAAATAAAAAATAAAAATAAAATAAATTTTCATCACTTGCTTGGAAATGAAAATATCGTGAGAAAACTTGGATTTCGGAGATAATTGCCGAAATCTTCAAAGATGCGAGAATGTCAAGTTTCCAACCAGTACTTACTATGCAAGTGCAGTGGACTGAACCTTGTGCAAAAAATAGTACTTTACTAACTTACATACGCCTATTGCTGAGCGCACGTTTCTAACAACAGGCTTACGCTTAATTTGACTTATCTACACACGACAACTTTCTGGGTATGGGTTTATTACATGGTGAAATTGAAATAATTAATATCCGTTGAACCTATTAAGGTTCTTACTTCCTAATAATATCTACTCATCTAAAGAAATATTTTAGAATAGTTTAAATTAGCAATAGTGTAAAACCATAAAAAATCTTACCTAAATAAACAAAGTATCAAGATTAGTCGACTTGCGTACGCGATACGTAATCGTAGCGAAGTCGCAAGCCTTTGGCGGCAACTTTGGCGGCAAAAATATCACCTTTGATTTTCGCCGCCAGCATTTGATTTTATACATGGTGATGTGGATTAGTGGTTAATGTTAGACTCGTTTCGGAGGTCGTGGATTCGATTCTCATAGTTGACTGGCTCTATGGGGTAGTTGTTAGAGTGTTAGGTTTTCTTTGCGGATGTCGTAGATTTGATTCCCATAGTCGACTGCCTCCATAGTCTAGTGGTTAGAGCGTTAGGCTTTCTTTTCGGAAGTCGTGGATTTGATTCCCATAGTCGACTGCCTCTATGGTGTAGTGGTTAG
>NW_020653743.1:10144859-10147404 GCF_003589595.1 Hyposmocoma kahamanoa | reverse complement strand
ATAGTCGACTGCCTCCATGGTGTAGTGGTTAGTGTGTTAGGCTTTCGTTTCGGACGTCGTGAGTTTCCGATGGGTGACTGCCTCCTTAGTGCAGTATATCCGTAATCACTCAGTCAGTTCTTGCATTATGTGGAAGTGGTACGGGTGATGGTCAGAGCTTGTTTACAAACAAAGGCGTATGCAGTGCAACGTTGAAGGTCGTAGACGTAGGATATAGGTATTCGTTTAATGTGTATGTAATGATGTAATTTGTATCAGGAGAAGGGTCTTATTTCAAAAGGATGGTAATAATTTTAATTTCACCCTGTAGGTACATTATGAAAACGTTACCCTATATTCCAAAATTTGCGTTTCAGTCGGCGTCCTTTGATGTGCCGCCGCTGAGGCAGAGGTGCTATTTTTTAATTTTTTGTAACAGTCTGTAATTGCCGTTTGCGTTGTGAGGACTAAATAGGTGTCATCGTTTTGTTTGTGTCTTGTTTTTGTGTTTATTTAAACTATGTCACGCTTAAGCAATAGTGATTACTAAGAGATGATGTTGTGCGTAGGCGCAGCCGATGGGAGCTTGCGCCAGCCTCGCCAAATTTATTGGGCAAAGTTTATTGATGGCGTCCCAGAAAATCGACGTCGACCATTTCCTGCTGTGGAATGCTTCAGGAAGATGGTTATGAGACTTCATAATAGTGGATCGTTCCGTGGTTCCAGTTCTGAAGGCCGGCCGAGTTCACGAGACCCAGAATTCGAGGCAGATGTTTTGGAACATTTTCTCGGCAATCCAAAGACAAGTACTCGTCGTGCTGCAGCAGCCTTTGGTGGTGTGAACCATATGAGTGTGTGGCGTGTGCTACGGGATGATGGCCAGCACCCATACCATTTTCAAAGAACGCAGGAGCTGTTACAAGCGGACTATGATCTACGTTTGGCATTTTGCCGCTGGTACCGCGACCAGGTTGGGAGGTCTCCCGACTTCGCTTCGTCGGTACTGTGGACAGACGAGGCGTCATTTACGCGTGCGGGCATTATCAATATGCATAATGAACATTTTTGGACTCATTTGAATCCCCGCGTATCAAGGGAATCAAATTTTCAACACCAGTGGCGGATTAACGTGTGGGCTGGTATAATAGGTTGTGCCGTCATCGGTCCAGTGTTTTTGCCGGCAAGTCTGAATGGGGCCAATTATTTAAGATTCCTAACAGAAGACTTGGGTGACGTTCTGATGGCCCTGCCAGTGACACAATACGTGAGACTCGTGATGGAACACGGGATGACTTTCTAGCACGATGGAGCACCCGCACATTTTGCTCGAAATGTACGTTCCCATCTGAACGACCGTCTCCCGCAGTGGATTGGGCGGGGAGGTCCTGTACCCTGGCCAGCGTGGTCCCCAGACTTGACACCGCTCGATTTTTTTTGTGGGGTCATATAAAAATATTGTTTATGCGGAGTCCTGTGAAAGCGCAGAAGAAATGAGGCAGCGGATCGAAATGGCGTTTAGTCAAATCACTCGGCAGATGCTTCAAAGAGTAGAGCAGTCTCTGTACCGACGCACGGAAATATGCATATTGCATGGAGGTCGGCATTTTGAACCTTACCTGTAAATGTGTGAAATGTGCCAGCAGTGCGTGTAGTGATTGTACTTATTATTCAAAATTATCGTAAACAAGTCAATATTTCGTACATTGTACAACAGTGAATTACAATTCGTAGGAAATTCATTAAAACGTGTATGAATTGCACAGTAGGTAAGTACCAATTAAAAAAGTATCCACTATTGTAAAATTGTCGTAAATAAATGTATTAATACAAAATTATGTAGAATGTGTATACGATGAAGGCGTGCGTAACTACGGGCTTAATAAGTAAATAAATATCCTTTAAACTGTATGTAAATAAGTACGTACCTAGGTATGGTATAAAATAATATTGTTAGAAATAATTCGATTTTTCTAGGTATTTAAAGATTTTGTTACTTAATATTAACGTGTTATCAACATATTCAAACCATGTTTTTACAGTGGCATTTCAATTGTAGTCAGCTGTTCTTTCGCCCCGCTTGCGGCCGCCCAGGTTTCATTAATGAATTTGTGAAGTCGTAGTAACGTAACTAGCAATAGAGTTGTGACGCAGTGGTTGTTTCGGACAATCACTATTTATACAAACATAATTAAAGTTATATCAACATTAAAAGTCACTTATTTTTATTTGATATTTTGCACAGAGGGTCTAGATCAAGTATAGGTTTGGCTCCTTTAATATGACTACACCTTGCGGTTACACCCTGTATATTTATTTTTTGGCATAATTAATTGAAAATCAATTTAATTATAACTTTTAATTTATTAAATCATATTTTTAGAACAAAATAACTTGTGACAAAACAAAACTTTAGCTTGAACTTCAAGCAACAAACAACAACAACTATACAATATAATTCACCAATCTTTAACTTTAATTATTAAACAAAAAAATATGATTATGAAACTTCAAGGCTTGAAGTTTCATAATCATATTTTTTTGTTTAATAATTAAAGTTAAAGATTGG
>NW_020653743.1:10141765-10144759 GCF_003589595.1 Hyposmocoma kahamanoa | reverse complement strand
TTATGAAACTTCAAGCCTTGAAGTTTCATAATCATATTTTTTTGTTTAATAATTAAAGTTAAAGATTGGTGAATTATATTTAATAAATAGCAATATTGCAGCCTTTTCAGCTTCCAGCCTGTTTCTTAGTGGATTATATATTAATCCAGCTCCACTAAATAGTTGCTCGCTGGGAACACTGGCTGGTGGAGGTGATAAATATCTGCATGCTAATTTGGAGAGAATTTTAAATTCACAACCGTTGACTTTCCACCAATTAAGTGGATTTCCCTCTAAATCCAGTCTTTTTTTGTTACGATAAATAACTAATTCTTTGCGGAGAAGAATATCGGGGCTACTGTTGTCCGGATCTCCTTCACCTTCGTCTTCGCTCGATGAATCTAACATCATGGCAAGATCGCTTCTTAAGCAAGTCTTCTGACCCGTGCTGGACGTTCCTGGTTCAGGATCGAGAGAATCTTCCATTCTCATTCTTTTTGTTTTTTTCGCTGGCGACATAGGAGAATCAGTAACGGCAGGGTCATTAATCATCTTTATTATTTCATCTTTTATTTTTTCTTCGGTGACTGGTTTGAAAAATTTATGCTTGTAACGAGGATCTAAATATGTGGAAATGGCATAAAAGTTGTTATCTTCCAAAGAAGAAAATTTCGCTGAAAATTGTGATTTTAGGTTAGAGACTGCCAACTGAATAGCATCACTTTCTCGTGGTTTTGTTAAATAGTCGTCAAGTTTTTTCAAAAGCATTTGTATCATAGGAATCACAGATGATATGAATGCCTGAGAGCTACTCATTTCACGAGTAGCTTCCTCAAACGGTTTCAGTACTTCAATACAGCATTCTATTATTTTCCACTCTTCAGGCAAAATGGATTCAATGTTATTGTCATTGGCATAAAGACTTAATGCATCTTTTATCTTCAGAATACGCTCAAACATGTAGAACGTGCTGTTCCAGCGCGTCACACAATCCTGGAATATTTTAAGATGCGGTTGATTAAGTCTGTCCTGAATTTTTTCAAGTTGCTTTTGAGCAATGACTGAATGGTTGAAATGAGTACTAATTTTCTTACATTTTTGTTTGACGTCTTCTATGCTTTCCTGCGATCGTAAACCATGCCGAATAACAATTTGCAACTTGTGAACAGTACAATCTAAATCATTTAGCAATGCTAATCGCATTCCTCTTTTCATGTTAGAGCCTTCATCTCGTATTATGCAATGCACTTTTTCATTTGAAATATTCCATTCAGCAAGCATTGTGTTAAATTTTTCTGCAATGATATCACCAGTATGACGGTCATCAAAAGTTTCGCATTTTAACACAATTGACGATCGTTCAAAGTTTTCTGATACTCCATGACAAGTTAGGCTAAGTAAAGAAACACCTGAGCTGGGATCTGTCCAAATATCAGAAGTGAAGGACATGTAATGATATTCTTCAATTAGTTCTTTAACTTTTCCAGCGAGTTTTATATATAGCTCATGGCATATGAAATCAGTAAAAAAATTACGTCCTCTAAAATTATATTTCGGTGCTAACTCATGAATGAGACGACGAAATCCAAGTCCCTCCACAAAGTTAAATGGTAAATTTTGAAGCGCTATCATTTCGGCAATGAGTTTGTCAAGCTTTTTTGAATTAGGATTGTTAGTATCCCACTTCTTTTCTTTTTGTAGTACATCTTCTAACGAAAGCTGTTTCTTAGCTTGTTGCAACGGCAACGGAGTCACAATTGTACCTGTAAAAAATACATACAAAATTGAAACTAACTTTGGATTCTGGTTAGTGCTAAAAAAGCCTAAAAAGTGAATATTTTCACTAATACCTAGAACTATTTTTTATTTTAAATTGAATATAAAAAGTAACATAAAAATCATGTGTATAGTATAATAAATAACAACAATATATTTTAGTCACAGTATAATATAATAAAGTAAGTAATATAAAATAGCACCAAGTATAATTATCATGATTTAAATTGAAAACAGCAAATTATTAAAGAAATTAAATGAGTTTATCTAACCGTCACTAAGTTTGTAAAACATCTTATATTCCGTGATTTTCGGTACATACCTGCTTCATCATTTTTTTTCTTCAATTCCTTTTCTTTATTCGCACTTTGAAATAAACAAAACTCTTCCGGGTGTATTGATTTCAGATGATTTTTCAATGAAGTAGTAGTGCGTCCCTTCCGCGAGTAACTTTTATTACATATTTTACACTCCGACTTTTCCGGATCATTTTTGTCTATTGTGAAATAAGTCCAGATATTGCTTTTTAATGGTGGCGCCATTTTACTTTAATATTTATATCAAAATATTCTTTAAGTTCTACACAGTAAACACTCACTTTAATTTATTGACAATGAGAAAAAAATAAAGTCCGACCGAACTTTCGGACGGAAGTTTCGAACTGTCGCACGGAAGTTTCGGTCGGACTCTAGAAAAAACACAACAAACAAAACCTGTCGAATCTTGTAGCAATTTGCGCCTTCCTATTCGTCAGTTACCGAATGAAGTTAGCAATTGTCAAAACAAACGCAAGGCACGTGCCACTCTGGCTCCGCCCACTTTCTTTACATGTTATAACTTGTTCGTGTGCATTCGTAAAAACTCCGCATTGATTGATGCGGATGTAAATGCGGATGCAGATGTCTGAATTAATGCGAATAATCCGCATTTACGGATGCGGATGCGAATATTCGTAACATCCCTGTGTCGTAGTAATCACGTGGAACACTGGTTAGTCAAAGTAATTAATTTTAAATGCCGCACGCATAGGCGTGCGGTCTTCTCGAATAAAGCTATTCTCAGAGGCTCTGAATTAAAACAAACAAAAGATATCGTCATTTGTTTTGTGGATTGAGTCTAAAAATTATAAAGTGAATTGAAAGTTACGTGAAACTTGTGTGTTGAAGAATAATTTTTTCATAATTTTATTACCGTACATTTACCTCGTATTCAAATTAACAAAAGAGTAGTTCATGTTGT
>NW_020653743.1:10136990-10141755 GCF_003589595.1 Hyposmocoma kahamanoa | reverse complement strand
TTTATATTATAATTAATATTGCGTTTACATAAACGTTACTGTTACTTATTTCTGCCACCAAACAGTAATGTGAACATTACTGCGCTCCGGTTTAGAAGGGTAAGGGTGCTGGTGAAATTACAGGACTTGTCAACTTATGACTCAGGGTGACGGACGCAGTGGCAATGGCTTACAAGTCTCTTACCATCAGGTGGACGACTTGTTCGTCCCGTCACTTAAGTTTATAAAATACTATACATATTTATTTGGCCTCCATCTCACCTGATGGAAAGTGCCGACGATGTAGCATGCACACCTAAATAATGCCTATTCGATCTCGCTTTGAAAAAGTCCAAGTTATAGTGTTCAGGGAACTACTCAGGTAATCCCACTCCTTGGCCGCTCGCCATATAAGTGGAAGCGAAACGCTTTGTGCGAATTCTGGGAATATCTATAACATGGGGGTGGAGCCCCGCCCACGTCTAGTCCCCCGATGATGGAAAGGAAAATATATTATTATTTATTATTGATAAATTAATCCCAAAGACTTTCTTACCTAAGCTAGAAAACATCTCTTCCAAACTTCTTAGTCTTGGTTTCTATTACGATGAACGGTAGTATAATACACTTGTAAATTCCTATCACGATTCAGGCGATGAATGGAAAGACAGCAGCTGCATTGAAAGGGTTACTTTTTAATAGTTTCTTATTAGCTCAAGAACGATTTGTTTACATTAACATCTCATTACTAGGATAATTATTTTATTATTAAACAACAAGCGAGACTTTTGTTAATGATTTCACTCTTTACTAATGTGAAATATACTTTACCTATAATATTTTGATTATTGTTTAATTATTTATAAACCAGGGAAACCTGTCATTAGCCTTATCTATATTGTGTACTATGTAAAGTACCTTATGTAACGCCGTTGGTTTTCTTAATAAATAAATAAACAAGCTCATCTTTGCAAATTTGCTTCGTATTTCCGTGAAATGTGTTTTCTATGTGCAATAAGCAAAATTATTCGATTTAAAAAAAACAGATTTTTTCCATTCTGACAATGATATTTGTTGAACTCTTATTTCAGTGATACTTCTTTTAGGATCCGCCGCAGTCGTGCACAAGGGATATGTTACACATTGCCTTTAGCTGGATAATTACAATGTATAAAGATATTTCAAAATTGATGCACTAGGTACTTTTAGTTACAAAGTATACGAACACTTGCATTATCTGTAGTAGCTACTTAGACCTTCTGAAAATTGCTAAAAGTTGAAAGTCCTTTTTTTGGAAATGCGCAAAGAAATTCAATACAGGGCGCCCTAAAACTCAACGATAAGTAACTAACATCCGAGATTATCTTTTTAAGAAGCAAGGAGTAAAAGGTTTCGTACTGTTTTAGAATCTCAATTAGTTATAGGAATTTTATTAAAGTTTAGTCATTTTTGGACATTACAAGTAGCAATGTTTGCATCAAAATATATTTCAAATAAATGGCTCAGAGTAGGTTGTGAAATACGCAGACTGCTGTCTATCGTTTAAGTTCCCCTTGGCGTGAGGGGGAAGCAATAAATGACGTCAGGAAAGGGGAGACGAATAGCATTGTATGACGTCACTCTGCTAAAATGGTTTTCTTTAAAAAGCATGTACAGTGCAAGTACTTTAGAATGGTTTATTAGCTCACTGATGAAAACAGACTGTGGTTGCAATAATCGACCGGCAGATGGATTGACGATGGCGGTAAACCTTACGCCACCTTGGTCTTAGTTCTTAGCACTTGCTACGAATATCGACTGCAATGTATGTGTTGGTGTATATTCTTAACCGGTAAAACACGACCATCAGGTGCCCAAGTGCCGTGCAAGTTGAAATCCAGTCTGAAGTTTAACTGAAATGTTAAGTCTATACATTTTCAAAACAAGTTACCTACAATACCGAGTTCTTAGGTTTTCGCAATTGTTACACATAGGAAATGAAACTATTTTTCCGGATTTAAATCGCATATATTTATTTTTACAAACAAACCAACATTTCGGGCCATTTACAGGTTCCATAGTTACGGTTGACGAGGTGGTAAGGTCATCAACCAGTCATGTCTAATATTAAAGCAAACCACCCTATTTTTTCACCATAGTTACAAAAGTTATTAATTAAATACCTAATTTTTAATATTACTAAAAAACATTATAATTTACGCTACATTATGTTTTACAAATTATTTTACTTTAACAACATGAATTTTTACTAAGTTAAATTTATTATTAATTCATAATGGAAATTAGAATAAATTAAAACATACGATTAGTACTGCAGTCATAAGATCTGTTTGGGATTTTTCATCACGGAAAATACTTGATCCCAAACTGGTTACTTACAAGTTACGTACACCTTCCTTTTCATAAAGTAATTTTTTTTTTCAAAAAATAATTTGAAATCAATAAAATTTTCTATTATAAACGTCAAGACTGATCAAACTACAACTTATTCTATAAGCAGCTAAGATCTATAATGCTTTTGAAATTACGTTACTTTACACTAGATGGCACTACATTCAATAGTTCCTAAAGAATTTATCAATGAGAGCTTTGACGCAAGATTATGTTCTATGGAACATCACTATAGCTACAAGGGAACGCCGACTTCACACTTCCACCATTTTGTTTATTCTATGCCATATTGGTAAAAAGATAAAGATACGAAGCGTTTTACCATGACTTTTTTATCTCATTACTATCTAGAAGTGTTAGTTGCAAATAACATACTTAAATATTTCTCGACTATGAGGTTACAGTGTCAATCGTCGCTAGTGAACATTTAGTTCTTCTTGTGATCGCTAGAGGTGCTATTATACAATTGCCATACAAAATTAACATGTATACAGGGTGGAAATTTGAGACGGGTCAGTAAGGGCAATAATCTTAACCATCATAGCTACAAGAAAACGGTCCTAGAAGACTATCCGTGAATTTTGAAAATATGGTACAGTCATCAAGGTAAAAGACAATTGTCGTATCTTTGTATTTGGTTTTTCAACGACTTTTTAGCCGTAGCGCCATCTATGAGAAATCTATGAAAGTTATATACCTTTACAGCAACCAGCCCCGGCTAGAGATGTCGCTATTCACTGTATTTAAATTTTTATTCAATTGATATTCGATTATTTTTTATGTGAAATTACTCCACTACTTTGTTATAAAACCGGTCTTCTAAAACCGGTTTGCTAGAAGACGTCGGTTCGAGTAATTTCACATAACAAAATAATTGAATATGAATTCAATAAAAATTTAAATAACAGATAATTGTTAAGAAGTTTTTTAGTATTTACTAAAATATATGGTTAAAAATTTTGCGATTTATCTAGTCTATCTACCTAGAATAGTATGTACTGTTACCTCAGTTAGTTCCATATATATATATACGCTACGCTTGCTGGCCCATCTCAAACTTCCATCCTGTATAATACGCGACAGCCACCGGTGACAATTTGTTGACACTAAACTCGTTACACGCCAATCTACAGCGTATTCGTGCAATAACGACAGCTTGCGACAAACTGTATAAGGCCTCCAATCGCTTAGCAATTGTCGTAAGTGGTAAATAATGTCGTAACCTAAGTAATAGGTTTAAGTAATCGAATCGTTTTGGTTATCATAAAACAGCCTGCGATCGAAATTAAATGATTTGTTTACTACACCACATTCTATTGTTTATAAACATAGTCACGGTCTATAATTGGGGAAGCATTTCGCAATAGTTTTCTGTTACACAAACAGTTGAACGTTAAAACAAACATAGATTTTGTCATACATTTTCAAGGGTTGTCGAAACGATAAGAACATGTATAATATTTTATTACCAACTCAATTTATTGCACCACATAAAGTTATTTATATGTGTATACATATGTTTATTACATGATACCCTGTAAGGGCATAGCAAAGACGGGCAGGGGGCACTTTTTCTATAAATAGAAACAAATCTCAAGAACTATCAAACAATGTTATAAACTTCAACATGCTAAGTAATAACCATACATACATACACCATCTATCACTTACTTCTGTTTATTTTATAAATATTTAATTGTTAGTCTAGTTAGGAGAATGCTTGTCTCCTGTGTGGGTCCTGGCGTCAGTTTCCATTGTGAGGCCAGCATCTCTGAGTCTTGTCAATTGATATGCAGTTGTTTACTAAGTCGGAAGAAGATCCATAAATATTCTGAGCACGTGATCAAAGTAAACCGCAAAATTTATTCCACAAACACCCGCTAAATGGCAATTCCAAAGGTAACCACTGGTGGGGATTATTAATTTTTTTTATGATATAAGTGAAGAGATGAACCAGTGCGCTTAGTGATAATCGACACGCCTGTCTATAATAGTCGCAATGGTACTCAAAGCGGGTGAGACACCGACCGTGCCCGCGCTCGGTGTATTGTCGTCCATATAACACACAGAATTAGACCCGCCGCGGTTCCGACCCGACCCGCACTCGCTTTCTGTGTGTTCACGCTTAAAGATCTCCGAGGCACCGCAACGTGCTCTGAGAGGCGTCTTGAGACATAATTGACAAGTCCCATGTACCTGTAATTTTAGCAGCCTCCCTTTTGTTTATTTATTTGCATTTCACATATAGTCTTAAGTATTTATAGTACACAAACTTAGAACTATGGTAGGAACTACATGTGAGACCCTGTAAGGGCGTAGCAAAATACACTTATGACATAATACACATTTTAACCATGGTAATATAAATTAGAGTTTTATCGTATAACATTCATAA
>NW_020653743.1:10097132-10136980 GCF_003589595.1 Hyposmocoma kahamanoa | reverse complement strand
AATTACTGTATTTTCGTTATCGCTCTTCTCAGAAGCACTCAGTTTCGCGACCAAAATACAAAAAAGACAAAAAAACAAAAAATGTAGTAGGTATTAAGGTAGGCGGTACAAGTAATTTTTAATTTTCGCAAATATGAACACAGGGCAGTTGGCTGTATGAGTTTTTCTTTTGCCTTTTTACGTAGTTCATTATTCGTAGGTAGATGTAAAAGTTTAGAGAAGTGGACGGTAATCGATTTTCATACTTACTTTGCAGGCTCTGGCCGGGAACAAGTAGCGGTTCCATAAATGACAAACTTTCCGTGTTCGTTTTTTGAAAGTAATGGAAACTTTTCCGAGCATGTTTGAGAAAATATTATTTGCATCGATGAATGTTATCTCTTGGAAGGACTTATACTTTCTATTACAAAAGTGTAATAAAACCATTAACACTTATTTTACCTAAAGCGTACACGGATTTAAAAATCTTAGTCCATTGTACGAGTCATTCTTTTTCTGAATTCTAGTGTTTAATTATTTGTTTAGCCGTCAGGTCGTTTATTTTGTTAAACTGTAGGTACTAGTTGTTTGCACTATACAGATGGCACGTGCGTTACCGAGACGGCTCACTCTTTTGTCCTATTGTACTTGAAAGATAAAGGGATGAGACGAATTCGTGCAAATATTATTTCGTTAACCATACCTACTTCGCGTGCCCGATGTAAACTATAAACGCTTAGTTGCCGCTGCTACGCTTCAGAACGCACCCCGGCCGTTATCGTAGTTTTAAACATCAGTCGAAAACGCAAAAAATGCCTAATTGTGCCGTTAGAAACTGAAAAAACACCACAGCTGTGAGCAGTGGATAGACAGGAACGTTTCCTTACACAGTCAAGTAATTTTGTAATCAGAATGTGCATAATTTATTTTAAAATCAATTGTTTTAATATTGAATTAATTTCGAGAAAATAAATATCCAAACGGTGTATGCCGCATGATTCGTAATACATTGCGGCTTTAACTTGATGAGGTACAATTAAGGTCCTTCTTTAGTAGGCCGTGAATATCGAACAAGATACTTTCGTAATTCGTAGAATGCATTCAGTTTCAAATGCAACACAGTTCTCTATTCTGATCGATTTAGGAAACAAAGGGATGTTAATTCTTAAGACCTTAGAAATAATTATAAAAATATTCTATAAAGTTTGTCGGTTTTTTTAGTTTAGTTATCGGGGGGTATGAAATATGGCATTCGTACCTTCGGAGTCGTTCGGTCGTTGACGGGGGGCTGTTCGGACTTCGACAATCGGATGACGACGCCGCCCCGGTCAGCCGTCATAGGCTGCGTACGAACATGTTCGTTAAGATCGTCGTCCGCGTGTGTGACGTGCGACAAATGTGGCGAAACATGATCGCCTCAAGCCGATTTTGCGTCGATAACTGTAGTAACTCCTTAAAGAAAATGGAGCTATCATTCGCAATAGGTATACACAATATATATACATATATATATATATAGAATTGGAATGTTATAATAATAAAAAAGTCTATCAAGTACGTTCATCTGGTTATCAACACATTGTGATTCCTAGGCAGAAACTCTCAAATATAGTAAATGAAACTATTTTTCCGGATTTAAATCGCGTATATTTGTTTTTTCAAACAAACCGACGTTTCGGGCCCTTTACAGGTCCCATGGTCACGGTTGACTGAGGTGATACAGTCTTCAACCAGTATGTCTAATATTGATGCAAACCACCCTATTTTTCACTATAGTTACAATAGTTATTAATAAAATACCTTATTTTTGATTTTACAAAGAAACATTCCAATTTACGTTACATTAACTTTTACAAATTATTTTATTGAATCAATTTTAATTAAGTTCAATTTATTATTAATTAATAATATAAATTAAAATAAACTAAAACATATTAATTAGTACTGCAGTCTTATGTATTAATAAAATATCTTATTTTTAATTTTACAAAGAAACATTCCAATTTACGTTACATTAAGTTTTACAAATTATTTTATTGAATCAATTTTAATTAAGTTCAATTTATTATTAATTAATAATAGAAATTAAAATAAACTAAAACATATTAATTAGTACTGCAGTCTTATGTCTGTTTGGGATTTTTCATTAGAGGACATACTGGATCCCAAACTGGTGGTACGGAGAAACCATCTTCCTTGTTGAAATTAGGATGTTTTTAATTTCAATGACCTCCCACAGCATACAGGGTAGATAATGGATTTCTTTTGCAAGGACCTGGGGTTTGTCAAACTTCATTGAATGTGTAGGTTTATCCATGACATGCTCGCAGACTGCAGACTTGTTTACGCGACGGTGTTTGACATCAGCTATATGTTCTTTGACGCGGGTACAAATACTTCGCTTTGTTTGTCCAATATCAGAGAGACCGCACTCACAATCAAGCTTGTAAACTCCTGCATCCTGTAAGGGGATGTTACATTTCACGGGTCTCAGGAACTAAGAAATCTTTCTCAGGGGAAAGACTTGAAATAGGTCTTGATAGATGCAAAATATAGTGTATGATCTATGGCAGAAACCAAACCACTCGGTTCCACAATGACTAAGAGCGTCGGGATATTTTATCTGACTTCAATTTTATCGTACCACTTTTATGATCCTACGATAAAAATATCTGCTATCGATTTGTTAGAATTTTTATCGTTTTTTTATGAATCTCTGGATTATTCCAAACTAGAGAACGAAAGTAACAACCGTTATAAGCGTATCGAGTTATCGACACGTGCTATTTTGAACACAACATGCATGCAATTCAAATTATTTATTGCATTCATGTTGTTAGATAGTACGGATCAAACCTGAACCCTGTGAGTGCACAGCAATATCAATCCTAAATTCTAAATAAATCTAAGGGTCGTATTCTAGAACTCTACTCAATGCTCAAGTCAGGATTTGAGTATGGTTTAAAGCACTCGAAATCATACTCAAGTTCCTGCCATTAAGGTCGTATTTCCAGTGCAATCCTGACTTGAGCATTGACTAGAGTTCTAGAATACGACCCTAAGTTTGTATTACAATTTTTACGTTATTTGTTAATTTGATATTCGATAAAATAAACAATTCAACAAAATACAAATTATTACTAATCGTCGACAGCAATAAGCCCATTTTAGTTCTATTTTTAAAGTAGTTTTCGTCAAGTTATTTAGAATTTTATAATTTCATTTAACTTCTCATCAGTTTCAAAATTTATTATATACACACATACAGATTAATAATTGTACATTTATGTGTTACAACAATTTTAATTAGTCGATAACAATTTTTAGATGATAATAACAATTATTCATCCATTTCATTTTCGTTATTTATTCATTTATTAACTGCACAGGTGCAGATGTTACATCAAGCATAGGTACATAGAAAAACATATGAACCCTGCAGGGCACAGCAATATAGGAATGAGGCAGATCGATCGATACAGAAAGTTATCGTCTAGATATTGTTGCAATGCATAGTAGTTTTTATTAGTAAGAATGTTTTTTAAGTTATTAATTAATATATTTATTTTATTTACATAGCAATAATAAGTACGGCAGAATAACTTTATGGCTCGCCGCCCACGTAGGCAAGATAAAAAAAAACATATATTTGTGGTGTAGTTTATAAAAATAATTTAGATTTTTTTTTGTCAAATGCGGTAGCACCTCCTCATCATCAATGCCCCCAATTGCTTCCGAGGCCCCTACCGCACTGAGTGGCGGTAAAAATGTATAGTAAAAAAACTATAACATTGCTTTATTGTAACAAAATTTAGAAAGGTTTTTAATTCGTACGTGTTTATGTATGAATGAAATGAATGAATGAATGAATATGTATATTAATAAATAACACTATTAAGCAGTCAAATCGATTATCCACTACTATTCATTCGTGAGATAGTTTTCCCATGACAAGAAGGAGTAAAAGTTTGTGTCTTTATAAATTTATTTACTTGCATTTATTATTCACTCTATTTTTTAAACATATGTTCCATGAATTATTGGCAACCAAGTAAGCAGAAGCTGTATAATAAACAATTTTCGTTTTACAATAGTTTTAAAACTCGTTAATGGCAAATTTTGAATATATATCAAACTGGACTCTTGACATATAATATTTCATTGCTTGCAGATTTATTCCCTGAAACAAGGTTTCTTAACCTTTTTCTAGACATGGACCCCTCTCAAAATATGTTACATTATATTGTTTGCGATTAAACTTTACTTAATTACATACGAATAGTTAGTGTGACGGCTTCTGTTCCATTATGTCCCTAGCCCTAAATACGCTAGAGTGAATAGAGATTATACTATACATATAGGTGTGATGACCTCGGTGGCCTAAAGGTTTACATTGTGGGCGCCGGATGCGGAGGTCCCGGGTTCGATTCCAGGTAGGATCAGTTTGGGAAATGAACTTTTTAAATTGGTTCTGGTCTGGGTGTTCTGGGAAGTGCCCAAGAATTCCGTTGCTTTGGTACTCATAGTACAGGGAATTACCAAATGTTGAGATCAGGCTATTGCCACGGTTGTCTGCACAGACATATGTACATATATGGCTATCTGGCACATTATTATTAGAAGCCAATCATTGTAACGAAACTGTAGCATAATTAACTTCACGTCAATTGTGGTACAAACTAGATACGATACGTTAGGTGCGGGAATACCAGAGACTGCGCGACAATTCTACAGAAGACGCGCTGCTTTTTGGCTCGTATCTAATTTGTACGCTACACAAGTTGATATAAAGTTGATTATGCTATGGTTACAAAAATCACATCTATTCCGTTCCGCAGCAACGTTATTTTAGCCATACAGCGGTGGGGAAGTTGCTATTGTGGCTGACCACGATGATAACTATCACAACATTTACGTATATACAATTTATTTTAAACAGCATAAGTAATATAAACTTTATAGCTGGAAGGGTACTATACAAAATCATTTCGGCATGCGGACCTGGTCAAAAATATCTGAACATTTGTTAATCATCCATCACCATTGTGCGCAGCGCAACAAGAATGATTTCATCCTGCGCTTTCGATTGTTTCAAGACGAATTTAGTTGTTTCTATCAAAATGATATCACCTACACATTAATAGTGTTGTTAAAAATTGCTGGGTAATTTACAATCTAGGCCCCAGTGTGTCTTTGAAAGAAATTAACATTCTTACTAGCGTCACAGTACATTTACGAAAATGTGAAGAATACGAATAATAACTTTTTTATGAAAAATAGTGACAGACAGATAGCATTAATATGAGAAATAAAAATAAAGTGACTGTTCTTGACAGCCGCCTTCACATAAAATAAAATAAAATTCTAAAAATTTGCCATTCACGAGGTTTAAAACTAGTGAAACAAGAACTTTATACTAAAGGTTATTTTATTATGCAGCGTCTGCGTACTTGAACGACAAAAATCCGTGGTAGTGCACCGTTTAACTCTTGCATGTTTGAAATAAATATAGTAAATAATAAGCGTCCTCGTCATCATTTCAGCCTGTTAACACCCAGTGCTGTGTATAGGCCTCCTCTTTTACACGCCAGCTCAATCGGTCCTGTGCGAGTCTCATCCAATCGTGTATAAATGTTTATTTACAATACAAACAGCAATCCCTAGACTTTCTTGCTCATTCTTCTCAGGGGAATCTGCTTTACGAATGACCAGTAGAATATGACTATTTCAAATGCAATTTATTACCTGTGAATTAAAGGTTATTTAACTTTGTTAATATATACAGATTTTAAATACTTTGAATGCTCTTATTATTTTGCAGCTGAGCGTTCCACCCAATCGCTTATATCGGTTATTCTCAGACTAGTGTTCACTACCTAATTTCCGTGGCTTTGATTATATAAATTTTCAAGTATATTATTTTGTAATTTTTTTAAAATATATAATAGACACACACTTGGCTACAATCTCACCTGATGTTAAGCGACGATGTGACCGACGATGGGACGCGATTGCCTAAAAAACGCCTATTCACTCTAGACTTAAATAGCCCTAAATTGTACTTTTCGGAAATCACAAATTATTCCATTCCTTTGCCGTACGCATCAGAAAGGAGGAAGCAAAGAGCTTAGTGCGAATAGTTGGTTTATCAACGACATAAGGATGGAGTGTTCTGAACCTTCTAGTCGACCGAAGGAGAAACGGTGATGTGGAACTAAATTGAAAAATTCCTGCGCACACTCCCCGAAATGTATCCGACAGAAAACCGACAAACAGGCTACTTTTCTGCGATGGTCGAGATTTTGTAGCTTTGAATCCACAAGAGAATTGTTGTTAATAAGTTTCTTTGCTTTTCACTCCACAGAGTCCAAGCCATCTAACTGGTAATGGGCAGAGCCCGTTAAGTTTCGCGATACAATACTCGAATTTCAAACAATATTGCACGAAAAAAAATCGGATGCTTTAATAATAAAAATTGCCACGGAAATTAGGTAGCGAACACTAGTTTCAGAATAACCGATATACACTGTCTAATAGATATCTAGTCATAATTCTACCAAGATCAGAGAATAAAAAGGTAAACCCGAAATCTCAAACACGACTATCACCAATACTTTAATCTTTTTATTACTGTACCATAAACTATATAATACTTCAAACATTTCTCAGTAACCGTAACCATTACAATCGTATTTCAAAACAAACGACTTATGCGAATCATAAATCAAACTGTGGTTAAATTTAAACGTAGTTAAGTGAAGTATTTTAACTGTAGCCTACAGAAAAATAAAACCGGACGAATATAATTAGGTGCGTAGTATGTGAGGTTCGTCAAAGTTTGAGATATAAGAATCCGAATTTCGGCATATCGACCGTGAACTGGCAACCGGTACTATCTCAATTTTGACAACTTTACAGGATGAAGAAAAAACTTATTTGTGTCATTTACATAGCATCTGGTTTATTAAATAAAAATATGTAGTTTTTGAATGTTTTTATGGCACATGTTATTAAAAACAATGGAACTTCTTGCAACGCTTCGGAGTGTGAAATAGTATAAAATGGCATTCAAAAGTAAAATCTTTAGAAAATTGAGATAGTACCGTTTGCCAGTTCACAGTCGATAGCACACTTAACTTTTGGCTCCAGTCGAACTTTTAGAAATAAGAACGCAACCATTACTTGTGTTGGTCATTCCTAAGTTATTAACTTGTCTATATGAATATTGTCTAAGCTAAACTATGCTAAGCTAAGCATAGTTTGTATAAATAATTAAGTTGGCACTTCTGTCTCTGTGGTAAAAAGTAGTATATGTCGAACATTTTTCAATTAGCAGTTATATTTCCTAAAACAATTAAGTTGCTCTAATATCAACACGGATAGACAGACGTCTCGGAATTCGGCCATACAGAATGTGTATACGATTTGACTAGCAGAAGTTTATTATTTTTGTCAATGTTCAGTGTATTATTATGAATACAAATCCACGTCCATCGTAGCACTGCTCTAACCATCTAAGACACGGGTGCAGTTACCGAGTCGTCGAAATTCTCCTGTTTTTGTTATAGATATTTGTACTGACTTTTCGGCATTCGTCGCCGCTAGTGACATTTAGTGAGAGATTTTTGAATAACTTTCTCACTGTGTGGCTCAGATGGTTAGAGCAATGCTACGGTGCAGCATGGATCTTTGTATTTATAATGATAACAAAAGTAGTGGAATTATTACACAAAAAAATATCAATAAAAAAAAGTAGTTCATTTTTATAATTTTGACCGCTTAAATATAAATGTAAGTACATCAAACGAGATTTTTGCCAATTGTTTTAAATTAGTATGAAAGTCTGTGACGGGTACAATTCTGCTCTGTAAATTTTATTTTATTTTTTAAACCCACAGAGGAGTAAGTAAGTCGTATACGTTTCTGAACTTGGCATATAATTTTGAACGGTTACATATGTAGGTATGTGAACAAATGAAGACGGAGATCAAAGTGAACAGCTATAAGGAGGCCAAGAAGCTGGCTATGAACCGTGATGAGTTGGAGTGGAGGAGGCTACACCAATGAGAACCTGGTTCTTAAATAGGATGACGAATGCATATATATATGTAGGTAATATCGTTACAATTATCACGATTGTATGTAACTTTCACTTTTCATCATTTATTTGAATTTTGAAGAATTTTCAAGTTCGATTCACAATCTTCTGATAAAAACTATTCATGTTGTTGGTCATTCTCGGACCAGTGTTCACTACCTAATTTTCGTGGCAATTTTTATTATTTAAGTATTCAATTTTTTTATCGTGCAATATCATTTAATATTCGTGAAATCTTATTTAATAAGTACTCGATAATTACTTCAATCTTTAAATAATAAAAAATGCCACGAAAATTAGGTAGTGAACTCTAGTGCAAGAATGACCGCTAAGTTGTGTTGTGACGTTAATCATTAAGTTGTATGTTAAATACATTAATGCTGAGGGAGCCATATCAGCATTGCGTTCCTGTCACAGGTTCTAACATTAGGTTAGTTAAAGCCGAACGTAATGCACTCTATCGAAAAGAAAGACCGAAACCGAGTTCAAGTCTTATGTACTAACAACCCTTTTTGTATCGTCGTGAATCATAAACAACTAACCGAAGGGCTTTTAAGGGAACCCCTATATGTATCAGCCCCTATTTTTGCAAAGTGAACAAGTACTGGTTTTAACGATATTACTACGTGGCTTCGCATGATATATTGGGTTTTGTTTAATAATATCTGCACAGCCGTACTATAGTGAAATGACAAGATTTACGTATTAAATGAAATGTTCTAAGTAAGTGTCAAAAAAGCCACCTAGTATTTTATGGAGACAGCACAGATCAGATAACCACAGTATATGAATTTCATTAATGAACTGGGCCCTACTTTCCATTTGTAATTGCATAAATACCGTGAAATACTCTCAAGTTCCTAATCTATTCTTACCACTTTCGCGTTATGGAAGGGCATCTCTCCCTTTTCACACAAAGGGCTATAAACCGCATGATTTATACGTGCGTGAACGCATGCGAGTTAGAAATGTTATAATTGTACATATGCATATCTCGACTCTCGCTTTACTAATATATTGTTATTTTTAACCGACTTCAAAAGACTTTTTGAAAAAAAAGACTTTTTGTGTGTATGTTACGCGAGTACTTCGGCTATTCATGAACCGATTTTGATGATTCTTTTTTTGTTGGAAAAAGAGTACTTCCCTATTGGTCAAATTTGAAGAAAATATTCCACCTCTAAAGGTGGCAATCAGGGGATTAATGATTTCGCGCACTTTCCATTAACGGATTTCAATAAAACTTGGTAAATACATGTAATTCCAATAAAAAAACCGACACGCAAAACTTTTTTAATAAAAAAGTTACGTTCAATATTATCTAACTCCTCCGATGACCAGAAGGCTGGCAGCTACTTCCGGCAAATAATTTTAGTAGCAGTACAGCTACTTGTGAAAGTTCGTACTGCCTTCAGGGTACTGTCGTGACGAGGTTAATTAAATATTATCAAGTTAGACAATGAAAAGGAGTTTATTAATGACTTTATGAAAGTTATTACCTAGATCAATAGAAATAGGTCTCGTTTAGTGGAGACTTTTAGAAGTAGTAGAGTTCCTTGTGAAAGAGTTCGTCCAAGGAAGTACTGCCACCTTACCTATTTCTGCCGCTAAATGAGCATTACTACTGTCCGGTTTTGAAAGATAGGGGTGCTGGTGAAATTACAGGTGCATGAGACTTGTCAATTTATGTCACAGGACAGGCGCAATGGCAGTGTCCCTCAGATTTCGCGATTTTTAAAGCTCTGAGCGGCACTGCAATTGCTATGAACAGGAGTGTCGCTTAACATCAGACACGCGAGTTGCATGTCCCGTCACTTGGTATTATTAAAAAAAAATTAGCGAACGTTACTAGCCACCTGGGCCTTAACATGAACTCTTATTACGATACAGTTTAGTACCTACGATGAATTGTTGTGAGACAGCGCTGCATGAAGTATATATCACCATCCCGCTTTTTTGTCGTTATGAACCTATACTCAAATGTAATAAGAGTTCATGGTAAGGCCCCTGGGCCAGTGTTGCCCAAAAACGGTCTTGGTCAACGGTTACTTAATGTAGCAAGATAATGACCGACCCTGCAAAATTTGAGCAAAAACAAAGCTGAGTTTGCGAGACTATTGTGTCTCGCAGTTACGTCAAACGACATGGCCGTTAGGTATTGATGCTTTGGTTTCAAATTAATATCGTTAGATAGACGTTCTGTATTATCGGTATTAAAACCACGATTTCTTCTGACAACAAAGTTGATTGGTTGTTGTTGAAAAGTTATTGTATCATTGATTATATTTTGAAGTTTACTGAGTTAAATTATACGACGTTTTTATTCTACATAAAATAATGTTGTTATAAAGACGAATCAAAAAAGTATTAGCGATATATCAACAAAAATATATACCGAAAATCGAAAACTTAACTAGCGAGCCAGCGCGAGCTTAGCCTTCGGCTTCGGGCTTCTGATAGACTTCGTTAGTAATCTTATTTACTGTCCATAATACATAATGTACTATTAGGAGTCATAATGCCATGATCATACTGATAAACATTGTTTATAAATAACGGAAACCGGTGCTTTTTTACTGTAGAGAGACGTCTTTAAAGTATCTTCACAAAATTTTTTTCATGCAATTCGATGTGAATCATCAGCCTGTTGTAGTTCACTGCTGGATATAGGACTTTCCCAATGTGCGCGATTTTGCCTGAAAGGACCACGTTTGTCGCATCCGTTGGTTAGCGTACACTATAGGTATGCAAGTCACATTCTTTGCTAATTCTTGTTTAAATCAAATTTATCGGTCCATTGCTTTAGCTGACCACCGTATAGTTTCAATTTGACATTAATTTGTTCAATCTATTACAGAATAATTTCGATTAATTTAGTTTGTTTTTGCCATGGAATTGCGTGTTGCATGTAATTGAACTTAATGCTTGAAATCAGTGAGTGAGATGAAAAAGTGGGCACGCTCTTACGCGATAGTTTGCGTTTTCGTTTATGAAATATATTTGAATGGTCAAAATCGAATACCGAATAAATGGTACGAGAGAAAGTTGTCATATTGCAATATAAGTAACATCCTTTGTACAGCTATCTTGTGAGAGTGGTATAGCCCAAGACTTGTTTTTGAAAATGGATTCTCCGACAGTCATGCCTGACGGAGAATCAGGAGGATAATGAGGTGAGGAGGATAGTGAGTTAAGAACGTGGTGAAATGAGAATATGGTGATTTGAGGACATAGTGAGATGTGAATGTGGTGAGTTGAGGACGTGTTGTGGTGACATGAGAATTTGGTAACCTGCTCACAAAGGGTCTCAATAACATCGTTTCAAACAATAAATATTTAATAATAAAGGTGATCTAGAAGTGGTTTCCGTTAACCTTATCGCGTTCAGATTCATTATGTAACCCTCAATATGTTACCAGTTCTTGTAGCAAATATTTACACTTGATCTGTGTACAAGTACGTATTATACGTATGTATAGACGTAATCTAACACATGTATTTGATTAACACATGCGTCGGAGCCGATTTAACGAACCGCCGCCGCCTGGATTAACCTTGAATTAAATAGTTCGTTGTAGAATAATGAAGTTTTTAAGCTCGTTGAAGTGTGAATTAATAATAATTATACACTGTCATTGTTTTATTCTTTGTAGTCATCTTGGGAGCATCTATACTTAGTTTTTTTAGGATTAGATAGAAAGCAATTTTGGGTCTATCATTTTGTAAGTAAAGTATGTTAATAAACACCGTGAATCAAAATTCTCAAACACATTTTACTACCTTTATAATAATAATAATAATAACGCACACACTCATACCATTGCACTAGGGAAAACCCGCACGCGCAGGTGCCATGGACACACACATAGACAACACAAATGACACCCAAACCCACGAGATATAAATGTAGCCTATACAAATATTACTCTATTGCAATAATGAATTATGTGATTATTACTTTTTTAAATTATAAATAAAATGAAAAATTTATTCTATCTTTACATAGTTAATCTATTTCAAAGACTTACACTGTAAAACACTTAAAAAAACAGAGCTTTCAATTATTTATTTTTTTATAAAATAATAACATAATATTATCGGGTCAATTATCAATAAATTCTGATGATGTATTCCTTTCTACTGCAATTTGTTCGTATGTACGATCACTGATTCTTTGTTTACATTTTTTTTAAAAAAAAAACGAAGTATAAGTGTTGGGTTATGTCCGAAAATTTTCAAAATTTTAGAAAAATATATTAATAGAAGGTGAAAATTAACATTACCTAATTGATGACATCCTAAAGAAAGATATCCCGAGGTCAAGAGTAGCATGTGAAAACAATGTACGTTTTGATGAGGCGTAAGATGTGTGTCCAATATAGTAAGTAGCAAGTGGCAGGCTGTCATACCGTGCTGTATTATGAAATGTCCAAAAGTCCATATCAGAACCTGTTTTTGAACATTTAATCCATAGGTAAAATAAATTTACACTTGAAAACGTCACATTTAAGCTACTGCTCTATCACTACGTTGACTACCCTGAGAAGAACGAGCAAGAAACTCTAGGGACTGATCTTTTCAAATAAACTTAAATGCTATCGAATACACTTTGAATCAAATTTGTGTAGATTCTAGAGCCATGTCGTCTTTTCATACATCTTTATCTAGCACGTGCTGTTAAATTTTGTAATATCACTTTTCAATCGAAATATTTTTAATACGTTCTTAAACTTAGGAAATGATAATCTTAATATATGCTCCGGAATCTTATTGTAAAAACGTATACAGTTCCCCATAAAAGAGTCGTTTACCTTGGTTAAACGAAAACGTGGTACCATGAGTTTGGATTTAGCTCTAGGGGTAATATTATGGATACGTTCTTTCTTATTGAAATTATGTATATTTTTACGGGCATATAAAATATTTGATTAAATGTACTGGGACGCCACAGGGATGATTCCAATCTCCTTAAACTTTTCTCTGAGAGAAACAGGCTGTGTGCGGTTGACTGTCAGACGGACTGACTGACGCCTACTAACAAACTGTAAGTTCGTGTTCTTTTGTTTCGTTAATTATATCATTTCTTGTATACAACTTATCCAAGCTGATCTAATCTGGACCCTTTTGACTAATGATAGAGTGGCTTTAGAAACTACTGTAAATAAAATATATAATTAGACACCTAGACGAGCAAGAAACTCCAAGAAACAGGTAGTTGCGTCTTGTGTCAATAATATGTAATGGTGAGAAGGTTGGGATTGTTGTGTTAGTGAAAATTCAATAAGTTCGACACTAACAAAACGTTTATTATGACTTTATAAAAGTCATTACATAGATCACTAGAAATAAATCTTGCAAATGTCACGTTTAGTTGAGATTGCATCAAAAATGGATATCGTTGGCTACACTCGTAAACATCGTACCTCCATTAATGTGAAATTTTGTAGAGGCACACAAAACCCAATTACTATGAGAATTAATTTTAAATGACAATCTGTGATTATAACCTTTATTTTATAACTAACAAAGGGTCTCCAAATATATTTTAAAAGATTTAATTGCCCGATATTGCGCTAGAAGAATCGAATTGAATTTAGCTGACGACATTTTAGCAGCAGTAGAGCTCATTGTGAAAGAGTTCATCCAGGGTAGTACTGCCACCTTACCTATTTTTGCCGATAAGCAGTACTGTCAGCATTACTGTGTTTTGGTTTTGAAGGGTAAGGGGTGCGGGTGAAATTACAGGCACAAGGGATTTCTCATGTCGTGACGGGCGCAGTGGCAGTGCCCCTCAGATCTTTGCAATTTAAAGCTCTGAGTGGCACTGCAACTGTTATGGACAGACGTTTAGCTTACCATCAGGCGCACGACTTGTTCGTCCCGTCACTTGACATAAAAAAAATCAAGGCTTCAATGTTCTTTATATTGAAATTTGAAGTATATATGTATGTATAATAAATATACGGGCAAAATTTATAAATATATAATAAATATATAAAATTTATAGTTTATAAGCGCAAAAAGGGAGTCACTTATCGACTTAAACCGATCAGAAAAACATTTATGCCCATGCCATGCAATAGGAGCGTAAAATTCTTTGTGCCGTTACGCCTGGCTGTGGCAAGTTGTGTGTCGTCTGCCTTCGGTAAAGGCTTTTTCGTTCTTATTGCATGGACACAAATGTTTTCCAAACCGGTTCAAGCCGATTCCAAGTCAATAAATGTGGTGACTTCCGAAGTCGTAGAAGATCGATGCGATCTTTAAAGTACCAACAGCAAACACGTACATTTTTTTTTATAATATCAAGTGACGGGACGAACAAGTCGTTTGCCTGAGTAAACTATATGCCTGCCCATAACAGTTGCAGTGCTACTCATCCTGAGATATAAGTTGAAGTTCAAAACCGGAAAACAGTAATGCTGACATTACTGCTTCGCGGTAGAAATAGGTAAGGTGTCTGTACTAATCTGGGCGAACTCATTCACAAGGACTGCTACTAAAAAAATTTAGTAAATGTAAAAGTTAAAATGTATGAATTTCGGTTCGCTCCGATATGGATCCAATTTTAATGCGGTTTTGTTTTGTACGCTACAATATTATAACATATACCTATGAACACAAGTGCTGCGTCAATTTTATTATAATACGATTTAAATTCAACTCTACTCTTACGATAACAATACTAAAATGACTTAGCTTGATGTGCTCTTGACTGTATCTCATAAAAGCGTTTCTTACGTTAAAAAATCAAGTAATTGTTCTTAATAATACTCTTTGAAGTGTATGAAAGAAAGCAATACAAAAAGATCGTATAGGCAGAAGTAGGCAGACTGGGCTTGTGTGGAGATTTCATCTCAAAATCCCGGAAGCTATTGCGCATGTCACGTTCGCGCTTTACCCATACTATAGGTGCCCATAGCACTGTTACTACTCACTTATAGGTATGTATACATTCTGAGGTCACTGCACTCTGAAGGTAAAAAGGGACAGAGATCTTTGACCTAGAAAATAGAAAATTGCGAGATGTCCTTTTTTTGCGGTTGCTACCCCCAATTTTGCAGTTACGACATTTTGCATCGATTAGTTTTGAACAGTTTCGAAATTCGATTTCGAATTTTGTTGTCAATACCTACTCAAGAATGATCACAATATTTGTACCTTCTTAATGATTGTCTATTTATAACGATGTATTTATAAAATAAGTCTACACATAAGTGTCTACACACTATAAAGTGCTTATAGGCAGGACCAACAATCATTGATTATGTTGCTCAATATACAAACAAATAAGTACGAAGTATAATAAAAATAGTTTTTATTGCAGATATCAATTGTAATTTGATTGTGAATTGGAATTGTCAGAGAGTATTCTATTTTAATATTTCGCGAGCACCGGCAACCTAAATCTTTTTCATTTGGGTCACTTCGGTCTTCACACAGCGGTCTTGGCAAAGGATGCGGTCAAAAATTAAACAAAATGCAACCGTTTTAAAAGGTCGAACAATATGCAACAGGCACGACTAAGACCCCTAGGCTTTCAATTTAGTTTTTATCGCGAATTGGGGTTCGACAAACAGGTGCGTAACTTAAAACAATAAAAACTTACCTGCAGGTGTATTGGCACTTTTTTTACTGGTGCGCTGGACATTTTCACACACTCAAACACTGATATCACCTCACAAAGTCGTATTTATAACACCGCGTGTAGGCGGCCGGGTTTATTTAACGTGAAACGTAAGCTCTAACACTACAACGCTGCTATCGACAAACGCCTACTGATTATTTTTTCTTTCATTGAGTTTACTACGATCCCCTCCGAAGCGCATGCGTAAAAATCGCCCTTGTTCTGATTGGGTAATGAAAAAAAGAAAAAGTAGTCAGCTCATTCACCAAGCGTCTTAAAACTTCTGAATAATCGCAGCAGATAGCAGCACTAGTGTTAAAGTAAGTTTAGTTACCTATTAAAGTGTTTTGAATAATTGAAACACTGTAGCACTATAGCTATAATAAATTAATTATTGATGTAATTAAAATCAGCAACATATTAGTAAATCTATGCTAAATAACGTTTCTTAATAATAGAATACTTAAGAAGGATTTCTTTTGATCTTAGGTGATTCTTACCAGGATTGTTAATGATTCTACAGTCATACGCTAGATGGCGCTTTTATGAATTATGTGGAATTCGATCATTAGGGGAAGAAAACGCAACTAACACTCAAAACAAATTCAATCGAACGAACCATGCGTCGGGCGCTGCCGATTTTTCGCGCCTGTTTATTATACAGGATTGTTGAGAAATTCCAATAGATTTTCGATTTATTTAAATGTGAATTGCAGTGTTAGTACAGCGGGTTATACTTGCATCCATGCCCACGCTACATCTGAAACCTGGAATAACGGTGAGAATGAAAATATTTTTCTATGCCGACTTTAATTATGAACATCTATTAGCTTTGTAATAAAAATGATGACAACTCTTGTAGACAATTGTACTGCGAGAGAAGATTTTCGCTTGTTTCCCTTCGGTTTAATTAAGCTAACTATTGGAAAAAACTGTCTCGTGGCTAGTTATAAAACCCTGCCAAATCAAGACGTGCTCTATTAATATACAAGACATAGAGCAGTATCAATTTTTAAATTTGGCTTATTTAGGTTTATTTGGAACATAAATTACAAAGTTTTTCTGTCCTTTTATTTTTCAGATGATTATTGGATCTGTATGTATCTACTTAGTTAAATAAGTACCCGTGTAAATAAATGCTTCATTCATTCTATGCACTTTTTTGATTCAGAGCTTTTTTATTTCATAAATTCGTTGAGACCTTTGTAACCGGCTTGCTACGTGTGATAGGCCAACTGATGGACAGGCAAAGTCGATGGATTTGTGTTCTTTTGTTTATCTAGACTTGTTGACAAAATCTTGATCACACTAGTCTAATACAGATAGCCTCGACCTGGGCTATTTTCTTTCAAAATGGTCACGTAATTTTTGCTCTGACGTTTTATGTTAAACAATCCTATTTTTAACTTTAACCTCTCTGATAACAAACTTATCTGTTATTTGCAGAAATCGGGGTAGGTATCTATCCCAATCTCCTATAATATAATGTACACATCACTATATCTTTCTAGATAAGAATATTTACACATTTTTGGTACCTACGTAGATCTATGACGGTGGAGGTTACTCAAGCATGAATTCCCAAGAAAACCAAATTTAACAAAACAAAATATAGGCTCAGATTATAAAAGAAATGTGTAAGTAGAATATCTTAATAGTTTATCTGATCTTAAGTCGAATTTTTGCCCGACATGTTATAATATCTGCCGTCCACTAAGCAAAACGCGGCTGAGTGATAAACGGCCAATTATCCGTTTTAAATAGCAAAAGGTAGAGCACAAATTTCTCTTTTAAAAACAGTTAAAATTAGTTAATGTGTTCGACTTATCGGAACTTACCCGAACGAAATATCATTAAACAATTTCAATATTCTAAAACTGGGTTATGGTTTTTATGATATCTCAAAAAATGATTTTGCACTTAGTCGCGTTTTAGATAAGGTGTAAGGGGTGTAAGGGAGCCCAAATACTATCTTTCGGGCACCAAGCCAGTCCCGCCTGCACGTGGTGTGCAACCTGCCCGATAGCGAAAGGGACTCTGGCCAAATATTAAACCGACTTTTCCCAAGGAGGATTCACGTCAGGCAGGCGGCCGGTCATAAAACACCATACCAAATCCCTTTACGACATGTATTCAAGAGTGAAGGATAATAGTGACCGTGATAGGGCTTACCCCACAGGCGACGAAGAAAAGATAGACGGATTGTGTGAAAGATGACATGGATAAGAATGGTGTGAGTATAAAAATGACGGCTGATAGGGGATAATGGAAGAAAAATACATGTTGTGCCGACCCCACCTAGCGTGGGATAAGGACAGGAAGAAGAGTCGCTTTTTGTTAGCGGACGGCAGATATTCCGTTCGAATTAATTATACTGTGAAATAAGTAAATACTTGATCTAATCAAAAGACAATGTCACATGTTAAGCTTAATTCGTATCATACGTTTCGAGTCGGTCGACTATTACTTCTCTCTCTTCTTCTATGACAGTAAATATTTCCGACGGATGTCACACAGAGAACGTGTCACACGGAGTAGACGGGCGTCTACTCCCGTTGTCTTGTCTCTGTGTGACGTCCGGACAGGGCTGTTCGTGGCAAAGAGTACCTACGTTATCCGTCCGTGGTACCTTAAGCCTTAATCACGAGATTCCGACCACGGACTAGTTCAAAACATGCACAGAAGCAAAAATTCGACTTTAATACGAGTTACGCGTTATACGTCTGAGTCTCACGGTGGTTTGCTATTGGCAACAAGTACTTGAAATGAGTATAATCAATTATTAACATTTCCTTTTATATTTAACAACTTGTAATGAATCGCAAACGGAATATTCTAAATTTAAATTCAAATGAAAACGATCTCATATCCAATGAATACGATTTATATTCGTTGTAAATTCATTTCACATCCTATCAAAATAGGGAACTAACGCATTTTTTTGTATTGGCTTGTGTGTCCAATTAAAGGACGCCATTTTTACAAAAAAATTTATGTTCGTGAACTAATTTATCAACAGAAACCGTTTAATACGATTATGATTAAGATGATGTTTTAGATGGAATAAAACACAACTACGTATAAGATTTTTAACGTCATTGACAACGCATGTGACTGTTTGTATACTGATAAAAAATAGAGTTCCAATTAAGCTAGACAATAAATATGGAATGATAAGCCTCCTACCGTAAGAGAGGGAGGAGAGGTTTCAATCGTTGTGGATATTCATCCGAAAACGTTCACAGTGGCTGTTTGAAAACCATCCAGGTTACATTTAGGGACTAACCACAGAAAAGGCTTTATATCCATGCAGTATTCCGCTCGAACTACACCGATGCAAAACGCCACACATCTGTTAAGTGCCAAAAAATATTACTTGGACATTTATTAAAACTTTTTCAGACCGGTTTAATGCAATTTCATGTCAGGAAAGGTGCCTTCTTTAGCTGGTACTTTGTGTTTTAGATTTTATATTAACCGACTTCAAAAAAAGGAGGAGGTTCTCAATACGACTGTATGTTTTTTTGTATGTATGTTACGCGATAACTCCGGTATTTGTGAACCGATTTTCATGATTCTTTTTGTTGGAAAGAGGGTACCTCCATAGTTGTCCTATTTAATTTTGAAGTAAATCGTCCACCTATAGAGGTGGTTGTTCACGCATGAAGATTCATTTTTATAAATAGCGCGTAAATTTTATTATAAGGAGAAATTATTTTAATGCTTGATTGTGCTATTCTCCAATTCAAGGCGTTTTTCTCTCAATATGCTTTGAGTAATGAGAACCGATTTTTATTATCTCATGTATCAAGTCCCGTATAATGGCGAACTAGGGGATGAATCCTGGTTTAAGCACTTTCCGGTAACCGATTTCAATAAAACTTGGTAATATGTTGTGTATTTTATAATTAATATTATATGTAATTCCACGTACTTTGTGGTCGGTTTTTTAGTACTCTGTTCTGAGATTATTTATATTCGTTTTGTTAGGGCATATATTTGTTAAATTCGATGTCTTCTACAGCAATCCCTTATTGCTGTAATAAATGAGGAAAATCTGTATAAAAAGTGGTCTTCTCGAGAAACTTACATAAAATTTTTGTCAAGGGCGCTCATAACCCCGGGCAGCGTAGCAACACAAGCCTAAGTCAATAAAGAAATGTTTTCAAAAGACAAAAGTGGAGCTCCTTTCAGAACTTGATGGGATAAAGCTCTTCAAAAACCCGGGCCTGCCTACTTATATCTGGAATTATGAATGTTTTTCATCTGTTCATAACTGTATGCACCTATCTATTTAAACCTTGACTACCTCGATCGTCATACGGTTTGCAATGGATGTTCAACCAGTTTGGGAAATGAACTTTTCTAAGTTGGTTACAATCTTGGTAGTACCCCGTATCGAGTTCCGTTGGTCTGGTATACACCAAATTCTCTGGTTTTATACCAGGTTATTGGTATTTGACATGTATTTGAACATTGTATGACCTGTGAAACGCTTCGATGTGTTTTTCTGCCGAGACTTTCATAACGCAACGACCTCTGACAAAATAAACGATTCGACGATCGACACTCGATACTAAACCACTCGATATTACTTATTGATCCAGCGCTATCAGTCTTATCAGTTTTCCAAAAGGACTCTAGCATGGGATTCCAGACCGATCATTTCTCTTTAAAATCAGAACAGCATACTGATAACACTCGTGAACCGGTACCATAGTCCCTTGCTATGGCATCTAGTGCAAAGAGCCATAGGTGTAATTTAAATTTTCGTTGAAATTGATTTTTATATTTCTATACTCTCTCACTTCTTATAATAGGCAGTTAATTAGTCAAAATTTCAACGACTCCTCTGAGTAAACCTCCAAAAGATAGTCTATTATATATTATAAACGTAATTTTTTTTCGTACGTGCATATCATCACGCCTGTCCCAAACCAGGGTAGGCAGAGACCATGGACCTCCACCGGCTACGCTCATGACAAACATTCTTCGCCTCCTCCACTCCCATCAGTCTCAAAATTTTAACACGCCAATGAAACAATCTATTTCAAAGTAACTCAAATGTTTTTTCTAGGTAAAACATAAATACTTATAAGTTACGCAAATTTAAAATTTAATTTACGACGTAAAAACACGGGTTAATTTATTTCCATCGTCTTCGTCATACATTTTTTTGAAATAAATCTATCAGATGCAGAGTTCTATCATTTTTTACTGTTTTTATTTTTCCTGTAAAGTTGTTGTTTTAATATACACGATTGTAAGGTTAGGTCTGACTGTCGATGTGTGGAAAAAATCTCACTAGTTCAGCCAACTGATCTATAATAGAGGAAAAATTTTACTTGAAACAGGTTTTAACTGCCTCCGTGGCCGAACGGTTACCATGCCGAACTGCCACGCAGAGGTCCCAGGTTCGATTCCCGGGCCGGGAGAAATATTTGTAGGGCCTACACTTATTTCTCTCGTGAGTTTGGGTGTAATTTGAGGTTGTCTATGTGTGTCCATGACACCCGCGATACAGGGTTTCCTTAGTGCGGGGCTATGTCGAGTGTGTGCGTTATAAAAAAAAATACGAATAGATTAATTTGACTCGTAATCGTCAAAATCAGAGATATTGCAGATTCTCAGAATACCGCTATTAATGTTGTATTCGCGACCCTGTGTAAGATGTTCTATAATATTTTTCAATAACGCACTAATGTGCATATTGCGTGCATTGTATTTTGTGGACAATCAAGATAAGACGTTAAAAAACTTACTGAAAATTACTACACTGCACGCATATTCGCAGACTGTATATTACAAAAATAATATTAAATTTAAATACTTAGTTAAAATTATAAATAACCGTTATATCTTCTTTGTCTGTGGTTGCTTTTCCGCAATAGGTATAGCGTTTTTTTGGTCTGCATGTAGAGTTTGCGTTTAAAGAAGTCACTTGGATTTGAGAGAAGCATTGTATATACCTTTGTATATGTCCATTGTAACGTGTGTTTCATGTGTCTTTTCTTTGTACAATAAAGAATATTATCATAAAATTTTGTGCTGGTTAAAGCGCGGTACTGTTACGGCCACGGAAGAAAAAAAAACAATGTAAGTGGCTTAAGCCTCGATTACTATCCGAACCGAATGGCGAAAAACGAATGGCGATGTCGCCAAAACTCACACTTTCTTAATTTGAAACACTACAAAATCTTCATATTGATTGGTCATAGTTTCGTAAATTCAAAAAAAAGAAAACAAATTCTGTATTGTTAATATACTTTAATTTTACCCTGTTGGCATATCGTTCAATACCATCAGTACCAATGATTACAAGTTATGGCGTTTTGATATTATATTGAAATTTCAATCAATGTGCTGCCATCTAGCAGTTCATTGCTTAACGACGAATTGGAAATATTAATTTAGGAAATGAAACTATTTTTCCGGATTTAAATCGCGTATATTTGTTTTTTCAAACAAACCGACGTTTCGGGTCCTTTACAGGTCCCATGGTCACGGTTGACGTCGGTTTGTTTGATAAAACAAATATACGCGATATTAAAATAAGACTTTCTGATGATATAAAATACCACCACGGGTAATATTTTTGGTGCGGCTGTCATTCTTGCACTCCAAAACTATAAGGCTTTTTCTAGGATTTTAGATAATATGCATTAAATAATGACACAACCATACCATATAAAGCGAAAATGGCGGGCTGAGCTCATATAGATCTTTCGAAACCTATAGTTGGCACACGTCTGACGCTAACTAACCACTTCTACTAATAAATACTTATTGTTCTGTGGTTACGGCCGTTTTCCCGCTATAGATGACCTACAGACTTGAGTTTGGATCGGGGCTAGAAGTATAATAAGACTGTATGACAACGCGATTAGACAGTTTCGAACGGATCCATCTTTTCGGTGACAGACTTTCAGAGTAGTTCCGTAGGTCATCCATAGTGGGAAAATACGGATTACGTGCTTCGAGAGTAGGACCCCTGAAAACGTTTGCTGGTCGGTATGGGAAGGGAAAAGAACTTCTTTATTTCAAGTTACTCAAACGAACTAAGACAAAATACGTTGACAGTGAAAACAGAGATAACCAAAACAAAGCCCATGTTAATATTTGCCAGGGTTGATATCAAATAACAGCATAAATCATCCGAAAAGTATTTTTTTTTTTTTCAAATATACTAAGTACTCGCTACGTAGATAGTACAACTAAGGCTATGGTTACTTACTGTGCATGCGAATTCGGACGAAAATGTGTTCTGACGAGTACCTACGTCGGAAATCCTCGACAGAACAAGGCGGTTACACTGTGCGCGTTTCCTGATATTCTGATAGTAGGTACGTTTCTGCCGCCCAGTAAAGAGGGAGGAACTTGTTGATTTTTTTTTTCTTGAAAGTTCTAGTTAATTGGTGAAAAAACAGCATGCCAACCAGTTATTTTCTAGTAAAGATGACAAAGGGATGTTAGTTGTATTGTCAAATGTTATTTGAAGAATTGTGTTATCAACTGGAAAAAGATTTGATGATGAGACCAAAGATTTGATGACGACTTTCATGATGAAACCAGCAACATTTGAATACGCACTGAAGGCGATTGAAGAAAACACCCAAAACTTGTTTGAACTCTCAAGTGGTTCTGACGAACGTCGTGCATATTCTGACGTGTTCGTCGCTGCCAGTGTAAACATCTCATTGAAAAAGATGCGTTTGATTCTTCGGACGAATTCGTCGGAACTCGTCAGCAGAATACATTTTCCTCAGAACTCGCATCCATAGTAACCGTAGCCTAAATCTTAGACACACAAAACTACTGAATATATTTGCTTACGTATCATCATTTCATTATCATTCTGAGAGCTTAGGAAAGGTCTTCTACCTTTAAAACTCGTGTTTGTTAAATGACATACCAAGTTTTCGTGAATATACAAGATATTGTTGTTTTATTTATAATATCTTTTAGTAGCTACAATTTCAACAAACAATATAGATTTTTGTTATACTAGTCGTGACAAAAGGTAAAGATTTTCTTTCACTTTTGGATCTTGTTGGTTCAACTAATTCTTTGATAGAAAAAACGTTTGTGTTCTATTTTTTGTGGTGTTATAGAGTTTACACAAGGGCATGCCCTTTGGGGCCTTTCTCAATATGACAAAATTGAGAATGGAATATCGCAGTTCATTTTTTCCTTCGGCGACGGTGACAGAGCGGTCTGGAAAATAAAATATCTTGTAGGGGTATCAGGGAAAATTATCAAGATCTGGAAGAAGTATTAGAAAAAGCGGAGAACCGTTGGATACCTACAGGCGACCTAAAAACTATGTCTACTAAAGGTATGTCAACAGAATTGAAAGTAATATTCATGTTAAGTTCTGCAATAAGCACATAGAAAAATTCATCAGGTCTGTTTGTTCGTTCCGTAGCTCAGTTGGGTACAGTTTTCGATCTTTAAATAAATAGTCAATAGAGTCAATATACATATGTATATTAACCGGATCAGTGGGTAAATACGTAAACAACAAATAATAATTACTCTCTGTCAATATCCGTATCAAATGTCACCGTAGATCAATTGCCGGTCGCAGTAATGAAGGGGTGCAAAGGTCCTGAATTGGCCGCCCGCCCTTATAATAAATTATGATTAATATCAAACTAACGTAAACGCAAAAGTACCTGTTTGTTACGTTTTCACGTTTAAACCGGTGAATTTTGGTATAGACATAAATGGTATGGTCTGGTTTAGTAGCAGTAGAACTCCTTGTGAAAGAGTTCGTCCAGGGAAATACTGCCACCTTTGCTATTTCTGCCGCCAAGCAGTAATAAGCCAAGGGTGCTGGTGAAATTACAGGCACATGGGATTTGTCAACTTACGTCTCAGGGTGATAGGCGTAGTGGCAGTGTCCCTCAGATCTTTGCGATCTAAAGCTCTGAGTGGCTCTGCAACTGTTATGGACAGGCGTGTAGCTTTGCCATCAGGCGCACGACTTCTTCGTTCCGTCACTTGATAAAAAAAATTAAAATAAAGATGGGACCTAGGAGAAGGACATAGGCTACACTAGGTTATAAAAATAAATCTTAAAGGAGGTGAATTATATAATTTCTCAAGTACGGGATCTGAAAAATCGTATAAGTGCCTTTTGTGAGAAATAAACAACACAAATAAGTCTGTCTTCCTGAAGATGGAGTAAAGTGTCATTTGTAGGTAGTAGTAGTTGTTATCGACAGGTTTATCGATGGATTGTGAATGCCAAAAAGTCTGAATTTTGAATGTTACGACGTTCTAATGTTTCCTAATTGCGTTATTGCCTTCTTCATTATTTTTGTGACAGCTGGTCTACTAGTAAATAAATGTTTTATTCACACACTATTTAACAATAACATGCGGATTTGATTATCTATATTGAATTAAAAGAAAAACTTTAAAATATGCCTTCTCTTTGTATTTTTAATAGACATAGTTTTAAATGTTCAGCAATGGTCTTCCGGCTGATATGATGATGATAGTTCTAAATGCAGTGTATGCATGTACGAACTTTAAAAAGCAGTTACTTCTCTAAATGTCAAGCCTACGGATAGAGAAAATTTTAGGGATATCTATGCAGCGGGGAGGGAGAAAGGATGTCCTAGTGATGACGTCAGTTCATTTAAATAACCTTCTTAAACCTTGATCGGTTTAGTGCAACTGGATTGATACATAAATTGTCTAAGACGAGTCAAATATTTAAACCTGTAGAGAGTATCCTAAGCGGCCATGGCTACAACTAAAAAGGAACCAAGTTCAAGGGCGTTGTTATCCGGATGAGTAGTAATTTGATCGATCGATGTTTGCGAAATACTTACCACCGTCTTATGTTTTCCTTTGTTATACAGCAAATGCTAAATTGATTTTACAAGGTTACATAAACATACACAACATAAAATTCCACAAAGAATCCCATTGTGGAATAATATTTTTCAAATTTAACAGCAGTAAGCTCCCTTTGAACGAGTTGCCCCAGAGAAGTACTGCCACTTTACTTATTCCTGTTGCCAAGCAGTAATGTGAGAGTTATTGCGTTCCACTTTTGAAGGGTAACGGACCTGGCAGGGTGAGGGGCGCAGTGGCACTCCCTTAGATCTTTGCAATTTAAAGCTCGAGTGGCACTGAAACTGTTATGGATAAGGCGTATCGCTTATCACGAGGCACTCACTCACTGAACAATACATATTCCTGATATCATAAAAAAAAATCTATAGTCTTATGAAGAGAAGAAAAGTTTTTGCCAATTAGAAAAAACCAAGCATTTTTGATACACGGTTCTAAAACTTGCTCCAATTAACCGATTTTGGTTTGACCGATACGATATTGTGTAGCTAAATTTCTGTACCATACCGCAGAAAAAAACATTTTCTAGAATGAAAATTCATTCTATTGAGCTGATACCTTTCGAGAAGCTCATCAAGGTCTCCCTGAAGCAGCATTGAATGTTGAATTGTGTCAATAACTACTTATTTTAAGGTCATCTCCATGCTTTATTATACGTTGACGTTAGACGTATTAGACGATTTGATGGTGCCAGATATATCGTTAGCAAATACATTGAACAAAATTGGACTAAGATAAGACACCAGGAGGCGTATTACGAACTTTTAAAAAACCATGCAACTTCCAGGCAATTGTTTTTACGCCCAAAAACTGACGACGTATTATTGACGTATTATTCATATACGAAAATAAAGAAAGACACTATATAATAATAAAAAAAAGACATTATATTATAATAAAATCAATACAATATATTTTAATTTTCGTAAATAAGAGAAAAGCGCAAATTAAGTTTCCGAACGACGTCAAACGTTGACGAAATTCCGCGGGTAAATGTTTACTTTGTAGTTTGTTGAAAAGTTGAAAACACGTCAATAATATTTTAAGAATATTTGACTATAAATTAAATTTTAAAAAATTATACTTGGCTTTAGTGAAAAACCCTAGTCTCAACCAATAAATCGGTGGATTTTGTAGGCCTCAACATGTGCTGTTTAAATTCATAGCAAAGATTGTGGACCATATCTTTGCTGAGCCGGTATCTTTTCATAAATTGTTGTACATCCATTTCAAATGGATCACTATGATCTCGCAGTTGTCTTCTTTGTTTTTTTTTTCATATTATCGTGTGAAGCATCACTTTCGAGACACTCAAACATTTCGTATTCGTCACACATGATGGAACGATTGCCTAAAATATATAAACTCGAAATTATAATAATTATTATACAATTATCCATAAAACAATTCAATAAAAGCTACAGCAAGACACTGTAAACTGAATGGTTTATTGCTGTTACTTTTTGACAGATCAACCGTGAACAAAATGTCAAATTTAACGTTTGTAATACGATATTGCCAGCCAAACTTCGGGCAGAAGACAGCCTAATGTCACGTTACCATTGGCTGGCTGGCATTACCAGTTCATAATACGAAATTACAGGGCAGTTTAGGGCGTAAACTGCGTGGAAATAAGAGTTCATACTAGGCCCCCACATGTTATTTAACATTAAATGGTGTGCTAGCCTCTTCAGTTTCCACTATAGGTATAAATTGCTGAAATAGTACACACAATCGAAATAAGGACACAAAAATCGATTTAAAATTGTACGTAAAACTGCTGGCTTTATCAACACGAGCGATTTCATCCAGATTACCATAAAGTAGCGTTAAAAATATTTACTTTAGGATCTCGGAATTATACTAACAATGTCACGTTAGTAGCAGTAGTGCTCCTTGTAAAAGAGTTCGTCCAGAGAAGTACTGCCACCTTACCTATTTCTGCCGCCAAACAGTAATGTCAGCATTACTGTGTACCGGTTTTCAAGGGTACGGGTGCTGGGGAAATTACAGGCATATGGGATTTTTAGATCTCTGCGATGTAAAGCTCTAAGTGACACTGCAACTGTTATGGACAGGCGTGTAGCTTACCATCAGGCGCACGCGCATTTAGATCTTTTTTTTTGTTTATACAAGATTATTTTTAATAAGGCTAAACTTACAATTGCTAAAACAAATGTAACACGTTTGAGAGTAATTTGAAAAAAAAGTAACGCTATAAACATTGTCACCAGATCATCAACTGATACTACGAAGCCTGCATCAATAAAAACAGTCATCACTAAAAGCAACTCGATTGAACATTACGAGTTTACGGCGGCGCCGACATTTAAGCGATAGAGCTGTAAAGATGAAACATGTGAAGGTCATAGCTATAAAGAGTTCAAACCAAACACTGTAGAAAAGCTTTTGGGATCAGTATTTGGATTGCTTCCATAGAGATATATAGACCTTTATAAGCTCTAGCAATCAATGTGGGCGTCGATAGGTGCAATAACTAAAAGGGTTTATCTAGAGTTCTTAGGTTTTCGCGATTGTTACACATAGGAAATGAAACAATTTTTCCGGATTTAAATCGCGTATAATTGTTTTTTCGGTTGACCGTGAGTCAAAGTGGTTATAGCCAGCATCAGCCATAAAGATTGATGTAAAGCCTAGTGCTCGTAGGTCAAATGCCGTATTCTAAGGCGTTCTAAAAAGACCGCGGGGCATGCTGTTAAAACACTACTCATCCGTTCACCGCGGATTTTTGGGATGCTAAATAGTAATGGTGTAGATTTATTTATTTATGTATTAAGACTTATCAACTAAATACATACAGATACGTTAAATATTTATAAAAACGAAACATTTAAGACTAGTGTTATGCATGCATTTAAATTAAAGATATGGGCTGCATTTCATAAAGGTAATAATTATTATTTTGGAAGCACGAGAGTATGACTAGTCTGTCTATACATATATGACTAGATCAAGTCAAGTTTACATTCAACAAATTATGTACTTTCAAACAGATAAAACTGAGCAAAACTAAGCAAAAATTAGGCAAAAGTTAAAATTTTAAAATTTAAGATTAAGCACATCAAAAATAGCTAGATAGCTCGCTAAAGACTGTTAACTTCACAAGTAAGATATTTTTGGATTACATTACTGAAACCGTGACATTTATCTCTAAAAACATCCAATTCACAATTTTGAAAAATTTCATTGTATTTTCTCATAGTGGAGTAAAGTGGATACATGTACCATAATTGGTTTTCCTCAGTTCAATACCAAAAATTTTAATTATGCAGAAGCTTGTAATTATTCAAAGCATAAATCGATTTAAATTCCTTAGTGTTTCTCATAGATAATGGATACAGTTTTTGTAGCAGTAGAACCGACCAGGGAAGTGCTGCCACCTTACCTATTTCTGCCGCCAACCAGTAATCTCAGCGTTGCTGCGTTCCGCTTTTGAAGGGCAAGGGTGCAGGTGAAATTACAGGTACATGGGTCTTGTCAACTTATGTCTCAGAGCGACGAGCGCAGCGGTAGTGCCCCTGAGATCTTTGTGATTTAAAGCTCTGAGTGGCACTGCAGTAGCTATTACCACCAGGCGCACGACTTGTTTGTCCCGTCGCTTGGTATATATTATATAAAAAACAGAAGTTGCATCAAATGGACGGCCTTATTAATACGATAGTGTTAACTGTAATTAAGCATTTCCCGGGACATTTGCTGGTACTAAAACAGAAATATTACAATATTGTAATACAGGATCTCACGTGACTGTTAATACATAATAAAGTTGGTTAAAAACTAAGTACACCACTTATTAAGTATGAAAGGACAACTTCATTTAGAAGATTCAGCCAGTTCAGTGGGGGGCATTGTGATCTAAGTTAGATAAAGACCTTCTGCTGTACCCTTGGGTTGCCGATTGCGATCGCAATTAAGCTCTAATGCAAGTGAAGCTTAGATAAAACTCAAAAGAATGAGGCATAGCAATACCTTTTTCTATACATATTTGCTTACTTACAATTCGAACCCTTGCTGTAATAATCGGGGTGATTCACATAATCAAACCGTTACGATATCGTAGCGATTTAGTCGTTGAACTGCTTTTTCGTATTCACGTGTGACAGTGAACGTCAACGAGTCCAATTTTAAAGTCGTTCGATCCAAATGTCGTTAAAGCTTATTCTGGTATATGAATCGAACGTAACTACGTAACTTCAACTAAGTTCAAGCTATCAAAATATCTGCTTTTTATATTTCTGCTTTCAAAGTTATGGGGTCTAATGTTTAAATGAAACTCACGTGCGAATCACTGCGGAGCGAGGTATTAGTATTAGTATTATAATTTTTATTTTTATTTAATTAGTTATTTCCTTGTCCATATCCACATACCACATCTAGCTGGCTATGTTTGAAAACATTTTTCAATAAATTAAACGTTAAATAGTAACAAGTTATACAAAATCTCCTGTTATATGAGGTACTTCTAGCAATACCTACTTTCGTGTAACCTAAGATTGGTAAGTACCAAATCGAAGTTACAAAAAACTTCTTTCAGTCAACTTTTCTAATTGATGTAAATAAATACTAAATTATAACAATACTAGTACATAACCATAATTTAAAAAATAGGTAAATAAGCGATCGAGAAAGATTACGTATCGCTCGGTGAAGCGGGTGGCAGGGCGACTGCCCTTACGTGGTGCATACGACTTGAGACAATTTTGCAAAACTTTACTAGATACAATTAGCCAGAATATGGGACAGAATATTTTTTTAATATTTTTACATGATTAGGCATTATTTCTGTTATTAATTTCTTAAATGCAAATCAACACACTGTAGATCCGACTCGCATTTGATTATATTTTTTTCGAGAACGTGTTGAGATTTGACCCCATTATTGTAATCTTTCGAAACGGCCATCATAGCGTGCCGGTACTGTAATTGTTTTACATGCAATTTATCAAAGCTTCTCTAATTTCTAGTGATAACAAACTAATCACTTAGATGGCGCTTATTGCACAGATTTTTCTGGATAGTGCCAACTTTTCTTTTGTTTAGGATTAGCGCCATCTACCCATATTAGGAAGCGTTAATTTAGAAATTAGTTTGTAACACGCAATGCCATCTATTGACACGCGTATTTCTCAGAGTTCAGAAAATAATTTAAACTCATGATCAATATTGACTAATATTACAAGGAAAACAAAACTGACTTCTTAAATTTGGTATCAAAGGTATATAAAGATATCCACGTCCTTTTACAAAATGTAAATTACTTCCAGGCTATTGATTAGCGCCATTTAGATATAAAACGGAATTTGGACCTTTTTCAAAGCTACTATCTGTAGTAAGAAGATTAACAATCCTCTTGATTTATTGGTTTATGATATAATAACCGTCAAAAGTGCTTTTATCTCGTGAAAGTCATAAAAAATAATATATGAAACAAATTAATTCGTCCGCTAAATTCTTAAACCTCGTAACCACCATTGATGTGCATTTTTCTATAGGTACAAACAACAGAATTACTAGAAATAGTCAAGTGACAATCTATGAATATACCTTAATTATTGTAAGGGCCTACAAATTAGGTATATTTTAAGCTTTAATTACCCGAAATCGCGCTTGAAGAAAAACGGAATTTTTGAAGTTCCATTTCGATTTTGTACTTCAACGCTCGTGCATGGCAATACTTACTATAATTATCGTGAAGGAATCTTTGCAAGTACATCTTAAATATTTGATATCGTGTTCGTGGAAAGTCTTACTCCAAAAATTTTAATTATTCCCATCTGATCCCCTACAACTGATCCATCGCCAAATTTAAATCCCAACTGATCCACTCTATATTTTGCATGTCCCAAGTTTGTATTTATAAGGTAAGTACAGTTAAGAGAAAAGGAAGTATTAGAATCAAATATTCATTTATTGAGTAGAGCTCCTCGAGAAAGACTTCATCCAGAGTAGTACTGCCACCTTACCAATTTCTGCCGTCAAGCAGTAATGTCAGTATTACTGCGTTTCGGTTTTCAAGGGTGCTTGTGGAATTACAGTCACATGGGACTTGTCAATTTATGTCTCAGAGTGACGGGCTCAGTGGCAGTGCCCCTCAGATCTTTGCGATTTAAAGCTTTGAGTGGCATTACAACTGTTATGGACTGGCGTATAGCTTACCATCAGGCGCACGGCTTGTTCGTCCCGTCACTAGATATTATAAAAAAAAATCAATTCTTATAATTATCACAGACAATCAAATTTTTTGTGATAGGTCATTAATATTGACTTATTGCAAATCGTATGTAACATAAAAAGAGTCTTTGTAATATTTAAAATCCAAGTTTTTCTAAACAGTGACTAACTATGATGTTCCCAGTCAAAAGTTGTCAGTGAAGTATATGTGCCATTTATCGATTTCTATTTCTTTTGTTAATCGTCGCTTTGTTAGTAGGTTTGTTAACTGTAATTTATATTCAATAGTAAGCACAATTTGCAAAGACCAATGGCGAAATCATGGTTAAAAGAATTCTTTAGCGTCTTCAAAATCAAATGTCATATTTACAATACAAGTCAACTGCCTCCGTGGCCGAACCGTTACCATCCTGGACAGCCACGCAGAGATCGCGGGTTCGATTACCCGACCGGGAGAGATATTTGTAAGGCCTGCGTTTATTTTTCTCGTGAGTTCGGGTGTAATTTGTGGTTGTGTAATGTGTGTCCATGGCACTCGCGATATAGCGTTTTTTTCCTTGTGCATGAGTGTGTGCGTTATTGTTGTTATTATTTTATTACAAGATTGATTAAAATAAATTAATTAGGTTTTTCAAGTTATATTAAAGGCTTGTCTAATTCTGGAAATAAAATCACATTTAAAAGAAAATCAAATGACTAACTAGTATGTAACCCGACTGATATCTATAAGCGTGAGTTTCTTAGCTTCTTAACGTTGAGCGACATCTAGCCGCCAAAAAAAGATTTTCGTTACCTACGCGCTTATAGATATGTCCATATTAAGTTCACGTAATATCAAATGTACCGATTAGACCGATTTGTAAAAATCGAAAAAGAGTTAATAAAAGATACAAAAAATAAAGTGTTCCCTCTCGAAATATGCCACGCGAGAAAGTGATAAAAACATTTAAACCAATACACAAAAGGAAGAAGCAAATTGACGTACAGAGACTACAAGTTTTTCTACCCTATGTACAAGGGGTGACAGATAAAATAGCCAGGTTGCTAAGGAAGTTTTCCATAAATACTGTTTTTACCCCCTTAACCAAAACAGGAAAAATGTTACGTTCACCAAAAGACCACCTTCCTTTACAAACACCGGGTGTCTATAAAGTGAACTGCAGTTGTGGGAGCTCGTATATCGGTCAGACTAAACGAACAATTGTCGATCATATGAAGGAACACATCCGAGCAGTAAAAAACAATGATGCACAGAAGTCGGCTATAGCACAACATCTCACACAGACTGACACTAACCACTAGATCGAGTTGCATAGCCCCCAGGTACTCTCGACAGAACGTCACTACATACCACGGTTGGTACGAGAAGCCGTCGAAATCACGAAGTACAAAACATTTAACCGTGATGATGGTTTTAAACTGTCCAGGGCATGGAATCCGGTCCTTAGTGCGTGCAGTAATAAAAACAAAAACACCTCGAGTTCAGTTTCCCGTGTGGATACAATGAGTGTGGTTTGTGTGAAAAAAGTAAGTGACAATGGTAACGCCACAACAAATCGCAATGAAGGTAGTCGTCGACAGCGCAAGAGGGTAGACAGATATGTCTGCTCTTAAAGCTGTCATCTGCCGCCGTCCAGTCAACGTGACCATGGAGCGTGCAACCGTTCCGAAATATCGAGAAAATAAAAAGAAGTCATACCGTGGTAAGAAACTTGATTTTAGTTATAATCATTTTGTGAATAACCACGAAAGTGATAAACTGACCAAAAAGTTCCTGATATAAAATATAAATAAAAATAATAAAATTTGTTCGTCCTCTCACAAAAAAAACAAACAAAAAATACAGGTTGATCGATAATGGTGCTGCGAGACGGATCAAGAAAATTCGCGCAAGTTACTTTTGATTCCTACATTAGACTGTTGTAGGCATTGACTTACAAATAAATGGACGACGGGTCTAATACAAAAACCACGAAAAAAATGTTCCAAGTCAACCTATTTAAACGTAGTGACATGTAAAGGAATATGAAAAAGCTAAAACGTTGAATTTAAATTGTAATGTCATCGCAGTACTGTCTAATTTTGCTTGCTTCACTGTCAGTCGAACAAACGAAGACTAAAGCGCGAATGACGCTCTGTATACGATTTTAACGCCCTATAAGTTCGGACACTTTTTAGCGCGGACCCGACGTCCATATAATTGTAAGTCAATGGTTGTAGGCAACGATATTCACAGAGAATTAAATCATGTTAGACGAAAATGTGTATAGGAACAATGAATATGAGATTAAAGATTTACCCATTCAATTATTTAAGACGAAATTATACGAATTGTTGAGGGATGAAGCATTAGGGATTTTTTTCAATAATTATTATATAAAAGAATTTAAATTAATTTAAGTACTTGTGACAATTATTAATTAGCGCCTGCCTGAAGTGTATAAGCAATCAAACAATACGACTGGGTTAAGCCGATTTAATTTTATTAGTGTTATACTGATTATATGGTTTATTTATAGAATACAATAGAATTCTTTTTTTCAGGCATAGGACCATATAATTTGTTAGTAACGTTATCGCTTAGAATAGGTTAGTATACACAACTTAATATTTATTTAATATATATATAAACAGATTTGTTTTGCCCAACCCAGTGCTTAAGAATTGGACTATCAAATCTGCCTGCAACCATTTTTAGTATACTGTTGTGGGTACTTCTTACACGAGTCATAAGCGATACTATTTTTTTCACATTACCGCTTGGAAGCCGTCTACTTGCGCCTCTGCGAACATGCCTGATGCATTGTACCATCTTGATAGTCCCAACAGCATCCTGAAAGCGTTATTATATTGAACGCGTAAGATAACGTGTAAGCTCGAGCAGCAGACCTCTAGGTATTTAGTTTGACCAATTGTGACGACGAATTTTTTTCATGCTTGTCTTATTTTCTGGGGAAACATGTTTGTGCTTATGTTATTATTTGTTATCTTGACCACCATATTTGTAGCAAATAAATGATTGATTGATTGATAATGCTTACCATATGTGATGGTCGCCCAGGTATATGAATCTGAGCGCCTTGGCTACGAGATCTATCAACTGATTGCCTGATTGTTTTAGAGTGGTTACACACAGCGACATCGATACAATCGCGCGATTGCATCGATGCAATCGCCTATTAATCCCAAGTGCTTAAAATCGCGCGCGTGTCTAAAGGCAGACGATTAGCGACTGCATTGCTACTGCCTCGCGTTTGCATCGCTGCTAAAAGTCGCCATGTGTAACCGCTCTTATTATCTGCTATTTGCAACAATCGATATTTTTTTACAGATGGCTCGCTACAAGAAAACAGGGTTCATGGATGATGACGCAGGGAGTGTGAGCTCTATCCAGCTGAATGAAGGGGTGCGGTCCGGAGGCACTCACATCCGGTACCATATGGTGAGTCTCTAGCAAAATTATTAGACGACTCTCATATTGCGACGACATGCATCACTATGTCACGTTAGCATGGTAATGATTTATGTGGAAATGTATTACACATGTCTCTCGCGCTGACATCTGAGTTAAGTCATAATGCGTTATGGTACCTTAGCAAATCCGCCTAAATTACTGCAATTACATCAGCTTGTATATTATAGGACACGATACAGTCATCTCCAAATATAAAACAAACCGCTGTCCTGAAAAGTTGACATTTTGCAAATCTGCCCTTATTACACCATGGGTGCGAGTTATTTAACGTAGTACCTCAACAGGATAGAACGATATAAAAAAGAACTAGAAGTGGCTCAACGAGTGCCTAGGTTTTCGCGATTATTACACATGGGAATAGAATAGACCTGACCTTGTAAAAGAGTTCGCCCAGTGAAGTACTGCCACCTTACTTATTTCTGCCGCCTAGCACTAATCAGAGTATTACTGCATTCCGGTTTTGAAGGATAAGGGTGCTGGTAAATTACAGGCATATGAGACTTATCAACATAATATATCTCAGGGTGACGGGCGTAGTGGCAGTGCCCCTCAGTTCCTTGTGTTTAAAGTTCTGAGTGGCACTGCAACTGTTATGGACAGGCGTGTCGCTTACCATCAGGCGCACGACTTGTTCGTTGCGCCACTTGGTACCATATAAAAAAAGTTCTGATCGAAATCGCATATATTTGTTTTTTCCAAACAAGCCAAACGTTTCGGGCCGTCTACAGGTCTTATGGTCACGCCTGACACGGTCGGCCACGATGGATTTAAATCGAGTGTATTTGTTTAAAAAAATTCGATATGTACACCAATACGCACTAGACGTTGCAAATACAATCCGGCGATTCGAAGATCTTAAGAACAAACCAGTCAACAGTGACCGTACTACCTGTGAAGAGACCGAAATGTAGTTTTCTTCTGTGTTGAAACAAATATACGCGAATTTAGATCCGTAAAAATAGTTTCATTTCCAGTGTTCGCTATTGTTCGAAGCAGCGTTGGCAATTGGTCGAAGGACAGCTGCAATTTAATAAATACACAAGGAAATAGTCACTTTATAAACCGCAGTATTTATTTGCAGTTTGGAAAGTGCACCATAAGTAAAGAAATAAAGAGTTTATTTAATAAAACTCTTTCGCAACTTTTGTGCAGTCCTATTGAAAAGGTACGTGAGCGCCTGCCTGAAGTAGATAAGCAATCAAACAATACGACTGGGTTAAGCCGATTTAATTTTCATCAGGCGTTTACAATTACATTGGAATGGAATTTATAGAAATGTAGAAAGCATTCAATGGTTGTTAATTGACTGAAATGTTATTGCTACCGTTTTACTGCTGTAACGCAGAGTCAACGTGGGTAATTTTACTGGGGAACTTTCTCACGATATGTTTTGTTTAATTGTCAATGCAAATTAAAATTAAAAGCCTCGTACGCACATGTCATACAGAATTATTTTAACCCAAATTATTATTTAATAGGTAAGCAAATTACACTTGAAACCGTAACATTGATTAAATACTTCTACTCAATCGTAAGGTAGATTCCCCTGAGAATAATCACTGCGCTACCGAAGAGCATAAGCACATCCCGTAATCTGAAAGCGACCACGCGCCGCAGACCGAGCCTGACCCCACCGTAGGTGGGGTATAGGGCTCGTTTCATATATTCGTACAAGTAGGTTGATTTTATACATACAGATACCTACCAAAAATGTTACTTTTTTGCAAGCTTGTATATATACATAATATAGATACGTGTTAGAGACTTCGAACGAGCTGGCAACGTTCAATCGTGCATCCCACTCGAACTTGTACTAAAAGTAGTGAAAAATCGCTATTTGTCCCGCTCTCACCGTTCCTACTGTATAGAAGACAGGTGAACTATCAACGCAGACAGTTCCCAGTTCGTACTGAACTAAAAAGAACTAGTTCATGTCGGTCAGTGTAGGGAATATATTCCTAATAGTTCGTAGTTCATGAACTATACAAGCCTACTCTACTGCCACTTAACCCAAGTACCTACGCTGTAGCTGTAGAATTTTCACTCGTAATATGAAGTTTTTGCTTCATTATAATTTTAATTAAGCCGCATAAATGGCAACAACATTTCTTCTTAGATGAATTTCTGAACTAACCTGGGCATGTTTCACATTCTTATCATACTGATACAATACTGTTGCAAAATGAAAATGATGAATGTTGTTCCAAGGGGGACTAGTCGTCGCAACAAAAAAGTCTTCTTTGGTGGTAGAAGGTATTTCAACATTATAAAGGTGGCGCAACGGAAGCAATAATGTTTATTTATAAATTGGTTGCAAAATTTTCAATAAGTCGGAGTTATACAATCACAAAATTATTCTGCCTTCTAAACTGGGGATCCTTTATCTCATGAGGCAGGCAATGTGTTAACGCTGTCAAATATAGACGTATACACTTTGCAACACAGGATTTCTTATTTTTCAAGATTTACTTTGTGTCACTATCCAGCTTATCACTTGATTATAAGTTTAATATTTTTGGTAATTTCGTTTGTTAGACATATTTAACAATATTTGGTAGTAGTAGAGCTCCTTATTAAAGAGTTCGTCCAGGGAAGTACTGCCTTACCTGCCGCCAAGCATTAATGTCAGGGTGACAGGCGCAATATAATACACACCCGGACACAACTTTCGAGGCACCTTGAATTTTTATTATGAAAGACCTAGAATATAAAAATATTGTTTTATTAAAGAAAAAGATTTTATGCAGTTTTAATGCTGGCAGGTTCCCCCGTTATTATGGTGTGTTGTTGTTCCAAATTTGAATTTACGAATTTGAAAAACTGAGAAAGGTTGTGAGTCGTCATTGTTTTTAAAGAAATAAGGGAGCGTAAGGTGCAAGTCAAAACGAAATAATTTCAATATTTTTTTATTTCATTGTTTTATTTAACAACAAAGGAGTACTACATTGTTTTTCCTCTAAATTTAACCACATTTCTCGAAGGAATTATGAACACTGCGCCTGAAGTAGGCGCACAAGCTGTGGCACTTTTGCAGTCTGGACTTAGTCAGCGCAATGTAAGTACACAACTGCATTTAAGTCGTTCCGCTGTGCAAAGGTTATACCTTCGGTACTTAGAGACTGGCGGTTATGTTCGCCGTCAAGGAATACCACGATTTCGAGTGACAACGGAAAAGCAAAAACGATTTATCTTCACGACGAGCTTACGAAATCGTCAACTGACTTCAGTACAGATCCAAGAACAGCTTCGAGCCTTTCGTGGTCTTACTCCACATAAGCCAGCGAACGGGGCCAAATTGACACAAGCTCATCGAATGGCGCGACTCCAATTTTCCCGAGACCATTTGCATTGGACTCCATGTTAGTGGAGCCAGGTACTCTTCACTGATGAAACTAAGATTATGGTTTATGGTAATGATGGAAGAAACAAGGTCTACCGAAGACAAGGAGAGCGTTTTGTGCAGTGTTGCTTTGAAGAGAAAGTGAGCTGTGGCGGGGGTTTATGGTCAGTCTGGAGAGGGATGTCCACCAAAGGCAAAACTGCGCTTGAGGTTGTGACCGGGCCGCGGCTGCCACCATTAAATGCCGACAGATACATTCGCCATTGCCTCGAAATTCATGTAATGCCATATGCTGGCTTTGTAGGCCGAGATTTTATTCTCATGCATGACAACCCAAGAACGCATACTGCAAGCGTCGTCACGGAATACCTTCATAACGCCGGTATTACTACCATGCAATGGCCAGCACGAAGCCCCGATATGAACCCAATAGAACATTTATGGGACGAGCTAAAAAGGCGTGTTCGAGTTCATCACCCAGCCCCGCAAACCTTACCGGAGTTGAAAGTTGCCATTGAGGAAGAATGGGAGAACATTCCACAGCACTTCATATTAACGTTAATTAATTCTATGCCAAATCGCATGGCGATCGTTGTCAACGCTCTTGGAGGCAATACAAGTTACTGAATAGACATTTTTTTCCGATAAGCCACTGTTTTTAAAATTTCTTTACTAGAATTTCATTTGACAAAGATGAATTCAAGTCTTGTGACACAAACTCGTTTTTCCCTGGTTTCACAAAATCAAATTTTTACACGGACATACGGAAATGACATTTAGTAAACCAGCTTCAAAATTGCATTAATAGTTTTTGATCAATCAAGCATATTTTTTAAGCTTAGGGCATTTAATACTAAAAATGCAAGGTGGCTCGAAATGTGTCCGGGAGTGTATAATAATAATAATATCTTTATTTATCTCCACAATACCAAAACAAAGTAACAATACAGTAAAGAACATACTATTACATACGCTTAGAGTAATCTATTGTGGGAAACTGGAGCCCAAACTAAGCAGAGCTTGTAATATGGGTCTCCAGGCACCCAATCCCTAGGATGTCATGCTAATGGTATTGACTGTAAGAGTATTGAGGAAATATGTAATTTATACTTAAATCATAAGTAAAAGAAATGCTGTGTGTGAATGTGTGTGTGAGTGTGTGTGTGTGAGTGTCTGTAAGTGTCTGTGAGTGTGTGCGTGCGAGCGTGAGTGCGTGCGAGCGAGCGTGCGTGCGTGCGTGCGTGCGTGCGTGCGTGCGTGCGTGCGTGCGTGC